>NC_073721.1:73378309-73678309 GCF_023634155.1 Falco peregrinus
TCGTTTTTTTTAATTTATCAGGGGAAAGAGTTTCTAGACGTTTTTAGCTGTAAATATCAGTAATTAAGTAGTTAAGTTAGTCTGAGAAATGGTGACTTGAAGAAGAGCAAAGAGGACTTTGTCAAAAAATTCTTGTTCCTGCACAGTACCAATTATATCTGGTGCTGTGGGGTAGAGGTCGTGATACTATAGTCTTTGAAATATATTTTTAGTAGTATTGTAATTATACTGAATTTGCAGAAAAGGAAAAAAAGTGTCATTGCATTTTTCTTCATAGCGCTTTTCTGTCATGAATTCAAGCACAACTGTTTGCTCGGAAGGAAACCAGTGTCCTCATCAATCATCCGGGTCAAAAAGCAAAAGTAATACAGATTAAGTATCCTTTTTTATTTTTTCTTTATCAGTATATATGTGAATTTGGACATATAGTTCTTAGAGCATTACAGTTGTCGCTTGAAGCAATTAAAACTGATAAACAGCTACACTGTGCTAGCAGTGATAATTATCTGGGCCTTTTAAAAATCACAAAAACTATATTAAACAGTTGTATTACCCATTATACATTTCTGAAAAAACAGTTTCTCTCCTGAGTCCCATATTTAATGTGCAAACTATTAGGAAAGTCACTTGTAGTAAAAAAGGAGGAAAATTAAAACAGGATTCAATTTTAATGGCCCTACCAGCTAATTTTGTTATTGTAACTTATCACCTTTTGTTTCATGGTTGTTCTGCTTCAAATAAAATTCTTTATATTATCACTTATGTTTTAGCTTATGTTCTGCCATCTCCTCCGTCTAACAGGGATTGTTTTCCACAGTTCTGATAACATTCTCCAGGTTATACTAGGACTGTTTTTGGTGGGTTTTTTTCTCTATTACAATGGTTTCTGTTTTTTATCAAGAAACATGAGGTATGTGCAGCTTTTCTTGATTAGATCTCAAACAGTGGGCTGTGCTATTGATGTACTCTAGTAATTTTTTTTCCTATCATAGTGATATAAAGATTAATTGAAAAAAGCTCTAAAATCCTTAAATGCTTTTGAATAAATCATCTTACAGTTTAACTACAATACAGTTAATGCATTGCTAATAATAATAAAAAAAGGGTAGTTAAAATAAAACAGTTTCTTCATGAGAATTTAATTTCCTCTTTCAGATATATTCCTGAACTGCAATGTTGTATTAATTGTTCTTTATACTGAGGTAGCTGGTCAGGCTATATAGGAGATAATTTACTGTTTTTCCCTAAACATCCTTCACAAATGATGTGTCTTCTCACCTTGCTACAGTACACAACTACTATCGATTGCCTGCTCTCTGTTAAATTCTGCTTCTGTTCAGCACTGAAGGGCGCACACAGGAGCTCTGACAGATTGATCAGGATGTGCCGAATGCAGTTTAAGGAGCGGATAGCTCTGACCTTCAGCTGAGAAGCCAGTCCGAGTTGCTATGTGAAGTATGTTCTTTAATTAGCCAAGTTATTGCATTGATATTTTCTCTAGCTTTAGGAATACCTAAGTTTCTATAGATACATGCTAAGCAAAGTTACACAAAGGAGTGTTCATTATGCCTGGCCATAAGAAAAAAAAAAAAAAAAAGAGAAAAAGAAAAAGAAAAGAGGGAAAAAAAAACAACTGAGTTTTAAAACTTTGAATTTTAACTTTTTCTGAGAAATCCTAGAAATAATGTAGGAATATGTTGCTAGAAATAATATAGGAATACAAAGCAAAGGATCAACAAAGTTATAAGGAACTTGATTTGACAGTATTGCACTTCTGGTGAACCAGGCACCTGACCTACTCAAAGTGGCAAAGAGGAGAATATTGTCTCTTGGAAGAATGTTCACTACAACAAATCTCAAATAAAAAAAAAACCTCTTGGATTCAAAACCACAAATTTCAAGATTGTATTTGGGAGTGAAATTGGTTAAAAAAACACCAACAACACAAAGATGTTATTTAGAAGGTGTTGTTAATATAAAGGCAGAACTTGAATAACGTAACAGAAAAAACACTCAAGGCAAGTGTGTAGCATTTATTGAGCTCAATGATTACCTGAATATCTCACAAAAGAAAACTAGAATATATACAGAGATACTTAACTTCACAGTTATCAGCCAACCTTTATGTGCCATGACAATGTGGTTGTTGAGAAAGAGCAATAATAAGTGATTGGAAGTGGTTTAGTTACCTGCATCCTGAAAATATCTTCGAAGTATCTTGGTTCTGTATGTTAGACTAAGGAAGAAAACCTTGAAGAGGATTGTCTGCACTGTCCTTTAGAAAGCATCATGGTATAAGTGTTGTTACATGCATCACAAGACAACAGACCATGGTAATGGTTGGACACCTGAGGCTTCTATATGGAAGAAAAAAAGAAAAAAGAAAAAAAAAAGCGAACTCCTCTCAGATATGGTGGTATGTTCTAATCTGGGTCTGTAACTTCGAAGATAACAGGTGCTTATAGCACCCTACCAAGAGATATAAGAAAGGAAAAATAAAAAGTAAGAACTCTGCTCTAGTCAAAACCAGACCAAGATAAATTTATTACCATTTCTATCCATTTATTGTATGTTTTGCTAGACTTGCTATTCTTGAAATAATGCAAGATTCACAGAGAAGGACAAACACAAGAATTTAGCCGGAAGTCCTTGAGCTATTTCTGTGCTTATAATATGATTTGATTGTATCTTAGACATCTAAAGGTTTCAAAATGTTGGGGCTGGTATGCTCAGAATTTCTATTTTGACATTGGAAGTTCAGAGAGGTTCTGAGATTTTTTTATCATTTTGATATGGTAGTAGTGTTTAACTTCCAGCAAATGCTAACATAGCAAACAATAGAAAAAAATTCAGGCACTGTTTCTGTGATTACTGAGACCTAGTTGTGAGCAAAAGACAGGATATTGGCAAGCAAGACCTCAACATCGGCTTACTGTGTCCTTAGGTTGTGATGGCTCTTCTTGTTATATATAAATTTAAGCATGCCGGTCACTTAAATCTATTTAGGTGGCAATATTAGATGCTGGTTTTACATCAGTGCTAGTTATTGTTGCTTTTGATGTTGTGGACTACAGAATACATGGTGTTATGAGGAGAAACCTACCATAGGTTTTCTTCCTGTCCTTTGCAAGGGAGCAGTGTCTAACACTCAGCAGCACATCATGACTCTGAGCCAAAAGTGACTCCAGCTTAGGTCTCATTCTCAACTATAGCTCCCCAACTTGCTTTAAGGGAAGAAAAGATGTTGTCTGTTGTTTTGTTGTTTGGTATTTTTTCCTGTCCTGTGCTGTCCATATAGACCTGTAAGAATATTCGGATAATTTTTCTATGCTAGATCACTACACTAGTCACAAGAGAAAGAAAGATCTGCAGGTAAGAATGTTATCTTTCTTCTATTCTAGTGCTTCTCCTCCTTGAGGACATCTGGCATCATTTTAAAGCTGAAAGAATTCATTAAAGAACTCTTGGTGATGCCAGGAAAGAACTACTTGTGGTCCTTTTACTGCATGTGACTAGTAAATACTGGATAGCTTTAGCATTGGTGTCTACAAGAGAAATGTAGGTATCCTCAGATGGGTATCTACATCACACAGGCTCAAAAGTGAAGCTTGGAGGATGCTGTTCAGTTGGGAAGAGACAACTAGAAAAGACTACAGGTAACAATGTAGGAAAGTAAAAGTGGGGACTACTTCTTTGTTGATAAGCAAAAAATAAAATAAAGTCTCCTTACTTCTCTGATGTCTTGAAGCGTGTTCTACACTAGCTGATACATGCCTCATGTTTAGAGATCTTTGTATTTCAGTTGTGATTCCAGGAAATGTGTGTACTGGAACTGAAGTCCTTCACATAAATCTTTACGTTGTTTCACTGGCTTTTTAGAAATGAATCTAAGTTGTATGCTGCAGAAAACACATCTGAGTAAAGTAACCAAGTTGCAAACTGGAAAATGCTGCATGGGCTCATTGCAGCGCTATTTATCCCTTGGCATCATCTTCATAGTGTGATTGCAGAAACCCCAGCACTATGTTAGTGTAGACAATCACACTCATGGCCTGCGCTATTTTTTTAAAACTCTTACCCCTTTTACAGTGCTTTTCAGGAGGCTAACTTTGTGCTGTCACCTGTTAAAGCACAGCAAAGCAGCAGGAAACCTCTGTAATTTGTTCTGTTTTTAGAAGCCAATTACTGCCTGGAGGTGTACTGTTGGGTAAGGTTATTCTTCTATGTCAGCAAACACAAAGCACAGCAGCTTGGTGAATGTACGGAGGAGGCAGGAATAGTGCTGCGGTAACTATTGTCTTGGTCCAAGAAGTGGTCATATGTGTGCAGGTTTTCCAGGAAGCCAAAAAGAACAGAGTGGCTAGTTGAGGTTGTTTGTATTTTTCCATTTTTGATAGTAGCCCTATGGAAGAACCTGGGACACTGAACAGTAAATTTTGCTCAAGATACTGGAAGCATACCAACTCTTCAAAATAACACCTTTCTAATGCTCATCCAAACAGCCACCATTTCTTCACCAAATGTTTTTTTCTTGAGCTTGCCATGAATGTTTTTTTAATGAAGCAAAGCTGAGCTTTATGCTTTAAAAAAACTGCCATAAATATTTGACCAGCAGAAGAAAACCTTTTTGGAAAGCACCGTAGCTAAAGCCTCACCATGACAACAAATCCGAAATAAAAAACATTTGGAGTATTTCTTGCATTTGAACAAAAATAGACTTTTCCTGCACAAAGTGACAAATTTGTTCAGATAGATACCTTTTTCTCTCAAACTAGTTCTTATGGCTACTTTTTGACCTGCTTGACTTGTTCCATTTTCTAATATCTTAGTTGACCAACTTCCTCTCTGCCAACAATTCAGTATTTCTGGGTCAGTTTCTTACACCCAAATGTATGCAACATTCAAACCATCAATGAAAGTGTGCTGCTACCTTATCCTTGTTCCCATCTCTTTTGATTAATACAGTTTTGACATCCTTCTTTCCCCAGCACTCTCCTATCCATCATTTCCCTTTCACTTCAAAGCAAACTGTAAAGTTCCTATGATTGCTTTTTTCTATGTTTTGCCTTTCCAGACAAGAAAATGTTATACACAAAGTCCCAAATCGGTTTTACTACTTCTCTTATGGGCAAGTAACAAATTTCAGTGTTGACTCTTCCACAGAGAGAGGTCTGGCGTGAGAGTAGCCTGAAACTGCAAGGTAACAAAAAGATTTGCGAAGTTTAAGTAATGGGGAAAGTCTGAACACATTCAAGTTGTCTAATGTAGCAAAGAGAAACAGAGAGTACATGATGATGACTTTCAAATATATGAAAAGATAATATGAAGAGCAAAGGATTAAAGAGGATTAAAGTGTTTCATAATAGATAGCTTAAGAAGCAATGGTATTACAATTGCAGGAAAGCAGAATTAAGTTAGACAATAGAAAATATTTCTTAATGTTGTAAGTATGGTTGAATGGGCATCGCTGAGAGTTCTGAAAACCAGAAATGATTGATCTATGATTTAACTTCTCTTGGGGCAGGTAACCTCAATATCCTTTTCATCCATATCATTAATGATACTGTGACTTCTGATCTCTTTTCTATTAGCTGTTCACTTAAATAGACTCAATCAAACTGGATTTCACATCATCATTATCCTTGTACTAGCTCCCCAAATGTACTCATTACATCAGGAATTAAATTGCAAGTGACCTTTCCTTGAGGACTGCTTTAAAGTGTCAGTTCAGTACATGGCACAGTAGAAAAATCTATTGAGGTTACTCTGAAACACATCTCTCTGTGGAGAAATTCTAAGAGTCCTTGGAAATTGGGAGGAATGAAAAGTATAAAGATCAAAGATGAGGAAAAAAAAGTAAAACTGACTGGCTTGTCACACTTCTGAAAAATCTTGGACTATGTCACTGAACATTGTAAATAGGGTCTGAAGTTCACAGTTGCTTCTAATCAAAAATTAACTTGTGAAGATCTTTGCAAGTGTAACTGAACAGCCATGTCACAAAAGTACAAGACCAGTAGCATCACATAGCTACACAGAAACCAAAAATTCCATGGATATGACTTCATGGCCAGCAGCGTTACTATGTTATTTTTCTCTGGTTTCCATTCTTATTTTGTCCACACGTGATGTGTATGTATGTAAAAATGTCAAATGTAAAAATTCCCAGAAAGGAAATATTTGACTGTTTTGTTCTACACTGCATAGAGAAGGTTTTGATAAATTAGTATTTTGGATTCTACCTCCAAATACCAACAGCAACAGAGATAAGACTGAAGCTTATACATTTATATTAAGTACCTTTAACTATGTGCAATGGAATACATCCCATAGCTCTAGGACTCTGCTTTGAATTAGAAGTTTCACATGTGATTTGTGTGAATCAGTGCCCAGTGTTGCCTAGTTGGCTGAAAGCGGTGAGCTAGCCGGTTTGGCCCATCGCTTTTTCTGATACCAAGTTTTTCAGAAGCCAGCGATGGTAAGGAATATCTCAGCACCTTGTCCAGGAGCAGTCCCACTCCCAGTCATATGTTATCCTGTCAGTATGAGATCACATTGTTTCAACTAACTCAGGTAAGGTGAGGATCTTGATATCCTTGACAGACCTTCAGGAGCTGAAGCACAGGACAGATCAGAAAATCTTCCAGCACTATTGCTTATCCTGTATCTGCTCTTTAGCCAAAGCAGCTAACTTCTTTCTAAACGTCTGATACCCTATAATCATCCCTAGTCACTTTTTAAAGTAAATATACAAAAGAAACTGCAAGTTTTACAGGCATTTGAGGCATTTATACCGTAGTTTCTGTGAAGTGTGTGAAATGGTAATTTAAAATTACTTATTTACATTCTAATCAATACCAGGAGTGTTTCCTTTTTTAAAATATTGTTCAGACCTCTTAATTCACATATATAATTTTTACTAATTGTTTGTTGATTATTTTAATTTACTCCTACAGCCATCAATCTAAATCTTGTACATTTACTTCCTACAGTGTTTTCCATCAAGTTTTAAATCTAGTTGATGATCCAATGTATACCTCCAGTTATATTTCTGTTTAAAACAAATCAATACTGCAATGACACATGTGGCTCTAACCAGTGATCAAATACACCATTTCTTTAACTCCCATGATTGGAAGTAAGGAGGTGTTAGTGAATGTTAAAAGATTAAACTCAAAACATTTATCCAATTGCTGTTAGCTTTATTTAAAAAAAAAAAAAAGTGTTCAGAAATGCGTGATTTATTGATTGTGATTTTTTTTTTTCACTTACCCAGTGAAACTTTATTAGTTGCCTGATAAAACATTGCACTAAACAATTATTCTTAAGGTGAAATGTTTGAACTCTGTGGTTTTATTTTCTGCATTTTACTTAGATGTATTTTAACCTCATTATATTTTACAGTTTTAAATAGAAGGTCATGCTTGGTAAAGGTCTACTTTAAATCACATCCATTAAAATAACTCCTGCTGTTTTGCAAGTGATTGGAACAGTGGGTACATTTGCTGAAATCTGTTTTTCCTCTTTCCCTTAGAATGTATCAGAGAGAAACAAGAGTAAAAAAATGTTCCTTCTACCAATGGGGTTCAAATTTAACAGGGTAACACTTTAAAGCTATTTTTGGATATATGCTTAAGGGGTTACATTTCTACCTGATACAGCTCGGTAGCTGATGCTGGGTGATTTTTGTCAAATAGTACTTAGTGAGTTCATGGATTCTGGATTTTTACTTATCAGTGGTAACCTGCTGTTTTCAGAAAGCAGATCCTGCTTTTCAGGAGAAGGTGCTAATTCAAATCGGAAGGCATAGATCACCTCTGTATTTATAAGACTAAGTGCACGTTTTTTATTTAAATATGTTCAGCATTAAAAGCACTTCCATATCATCTTTAGTGATGGAGTGACTTTGTTTGCACTAATGTACATGAAGGGAGCATCTGGCTTAAGATACCTTGATTAACCAAACTTCATCCTCCTAGTCGACTGTCTGAGTGTGCAGAACCAGAAGAAAACTCTATAGTTGTATATTATATAACATTACAATTCATATGTCATATACCAGGAAGCAAATTCTGACAGAAATGAAGGAATACATCCCCTTAAGATACAGTTAAAATGTTGTGCATAATCAATATGACAATTTATCTTGCTCAGTTTCTGTTATGATTTTCCCATTAAATTATTTAATTCTTATTAACTAATAATTAATAATAATTAATTTATAAATTCACTGTAATCCTATATATCAATGGTGAGATATGTAGCATTTAGTAAGGAGGGTCAAGCTAGATTCTGACCACTTTTGTTCATTTGGGATCCCAGAGTGCATTTTGTAAAAGCAAGACTGTCATCTTCAACAGGCTTGATCATAATCCACGGTCATATCTTTTTGTTGAAATTCTCTTTGCAATTTTAATTGGATTTGATATTCTTCATAATCTATCTTGAACTATATAAAAGATGTTTATACCAGTAAAAGAATGGTAATTATGTTAAAAACTTTGTGTCTGTATTTTTAAGTTTGAGATACTTTCATGGATCTGCCAGTTTGATGTAAATACGTAGATAATGCATATAGCAAACATAGGTACATATGCAAGATCAGACATTTGAGAGTTAGGAAGGGCTAGTCTGTTTGTGTACTATCAACTTGAAACTGACTTTCTTAGGTTTATGGTTCAGTAATTTGCCATTATATCTTTTTTTTTTTTTTTTTTCACAGAGTTCTGGCTTAGTTCCATAGATTAATTGCAGAGATAAGAGCTCTGTGAAACTTGCTTTCATCTTTTTGGCCTTTTAGATATAGTGGCTAGAGAATGAGAGGAGATGGCTGTTAGCCTCAGGCAGGTAAATGTTTCCTTGTGGAGTGGGATTCTGTCTGTATTTCATCTGATGTTTTCCTTTCTGATGCCCTGAGTAGCATTTTTCCAAGTACGTACAGATACAGCTGTGCTTCAACAACAGCAGGTGTTAGAAAACGTTTGGCTGCTCAGAAGTCCAGCTCCAACAAATGTTCCAATTTGTGAACATAAAACTACTAATTTTATTTTTTTTTAGTCTACCTCTAAAGTGGGAAATAATATTTTACACCATAGTAAGTATTGTGAAAATCAATACTAACTATTTGTGAAGGACTTGAACTTCATACATGGATAAACACCGCAGAGAACTTGTAGCTAAGCTCATCAGTCACTGCTCAGAGTACTGTTTGTATGATGGATCACATACAACGTACGGACTGGCAGCCTAAACACTGAGTTGAAAACAAAAATAAAATTGCTGCGTTATTGCTTCCTTACCTGAAATTAAATGCCAAATAGTAAAAGTGCATTATGAAAAGTACAGAATACCAATGATCTGCAAGGAAATCCTTCTTGCGGTAATATGTGGGTTCTGACAGTTTCATAGTGTTGTGATTTAACCCCGGCTGGCAACTAAGCTCCACACGGCTGTTCACTCACTCCCCACCAGTGTGATGGGGAGAGAATCAGAATGGTAAAAGTGAGCAAACTATTAGGTTGAGATGACAATTTAGTTGGGAACGCAAAAGCCGTGCACACAAGCAAAACAAACGAAGGAATTCATTGACCACTTCCCATCGCAGGCAGGTGCTCAGCCATCCCCAGGAGAGCCGGGCTCCAGCACACGTAACGGTTACTTGGGAAGACAAATGCCGTAACTCTGATCACCCCTCTTCCTTCTTCTTCCCCCAGTTTATATACTGAGCATGATACTCCATGGTATGGAATATCCCTTCGGCTGGTTTGGGTCACCTGCCCTGGCTCTGCTCCCTCCCGGCTTCTGGTGCACCGGCTCACCGGCAGGGCACGGGGAACTGAAAAGTCCTTAATTTTAGGGTAGGCATTACTTAGCAACAACTAAAACACCAGTGCGCTATCAACATTATTCTCACACCAAATCCAATACACAGCACCGTACCAGCTACTGAGAGGAAAAATAACACTATCCCAGCCAAAAGCAGGACGCATAGCAAAAAGTATAAAGAATTTTAATCTTCATCCCGATGAGTGACAAGAAGTTAGTTCTTCTCAGGAGATACATTCTTCTTTTCTTCCTTTTTTTTTTTTTTTTTCCTTCTTACTCTTTTTTTGTTTCATTTTGTTGTTTAGATTTCTAGAAGGTACTGAATATCCCATGTGGCAGGGCAGAATAAGTGACTGAGCTGCTGAAGATGGATATGATGAACCCCCAGTACCAGCCCATAAGACAGGTAACCGAACTATCACTCCATTTAAGAATAACAGAGTATTGTGGGAAAAGAGGAGTTAAAATATTATCTCTATTTTTTTCATTGTACTATTAATAAGATTAAGGGTTTCTGGTTACCACACTGCTTAATGATACCAAGTGTCTGAAATTAAATTAAAGACAATAATTTGAAAGTTTAGCTTAAAATTGTCAAGGTGTTAAAAATATTTGATTTCTTTTTTTCGCTGGTTGTGAGCTGTCAGCATACAATCAGACCATAGATACAAGCTTTTCTTCAACCATGGGTGGTGTTAAGATAAGCATGTTTCTCAAAGAAAGCCCAAAGCCTTTCATAATCACAGGTCTCCGGCAACCGGAATTTGAAGACATGCATGAAATATCTTGAAACCAATAGTGTTATTGCAAGAATTCACAACGCTATTTTCTTCTTCAAATTAATAGAATTCTATTACGTGTTGTAAGGGAAATTGGTGTTGTCAGACCTGGACCACACAGCTGGATTCTGAAAAACACATGTATACATGTGCAACTTCTGTGACTTTTGTGTAGATCAGCTTGTAGGACCTACAAAGCATTTCTGTGTACAAGCTAATACTTGTATCGTTATTGTTTTATTAGTTAGCAGACCGACTAAGATAGGTCTGTGACAATAAGCATTAAAAATGGTATGTTTTGTGTTAATTTTGCTTTTATAAGTAATTCCAGAAGTTCTCACAGTAGCCAAAGTTAAATAAAAGAATATTCAGAATAATTCTAATTCTTTTAGATTTATTTATATTTACATGTAACTATATTGTTTTGGTCTCAGCATTCTGAAAACATTTAATAACTTGGTTTTCAGTCTTGATAACCTGTTTTAAAAAGAAATAAAAGTGTGTTTTAAAAGAAATCAGAGCTCAGAAATAAAAAAGAAAAAGTGGTGACCTTAGAAGTCCAACATTATAATAGGAAAGGCAGATTTTGCCTCTCGCTGAAGTTGGTGGGAGACACATCAGAGATTTTTCTGTTCTGCTTTGGAGCTATAGCTCAGAAACTCTTGAGATACTGCTCTGTCTTTTTAATACTTAATCCAAATATAATGAGTAAAGCAAAAGGCTAGCTGAATAGGGCTATTAATCTTTTTTCTGTATGAAGAAAGAGTCAACTTCTAACTGTACTTTTTATTATAAAATACAGTCATAAGTCCTGAAAATTCTGAAATAAAGTCTACTTTGACATCCTGCTAATAGCTGTTCAAATTGAAGATTTTCTTGCACTAGCACACTGCAGCCCAGCTGGTGCAAACGATAGATGCTTCCTATTCTCTTAAATTGGTTTCCAGCCTCTGGGTTATTTGCTGTGCAAAGGCTGCTGTCCTAGATGGGTTCATGGAATCCTTTTAGAGACTGGATACACTTGCATTAATTTCCTCCATGCCTTTTTTTGTGAATTAAGCCCGGCACAATTGTGACTGTTCCCTTTTGATCAAACATACCGGACAAGGACTGCGGTTCATTTACTACCTCTCAAGCAACCATGTCAAAGTGCATTATAGAGCGTGATGTCTGAGGAGGTGTCGCTACTATCTGCACTAAGCAGGCACATTTGCAAATTCATGAGCTCTTTTTGAAATTCATGAGCCATCCTCTGCCCAGTTTTTCATTTTGTTTTCAGTATGAATATTCAGAAGATTTAATTGTCTTTTTCTTCTCCTGAAAGCACATTACTGCATCTTTTAAAATAAAGCCAACAATAAAAATAAAGTATGTATATAAATACAAGGTAAAACAAAACATACATGAATTATGGTCTTCCTCCTTAGTCACAATTCTTTCTTCATTCAATGTGTTCCTGGCTGAAATCATGGGGCATACACAATTTCCATTCATTTAATCAGCTTTCAGTTACCTGATTATTTTTTTTTATAGCAAATTATCCTTCTCAGTGATAAGTTCCTGTGACAAAGTATTTGTCTGTGCTCATACGCTAGGCGCAGGAATCGCACCTAATTATGAATATATGATGTTGAATAAAGGTGTACATTTTTGTTTAGTCCCATTCCTAGTGTCTGAGCATCTCTTCTGATATATCCCATCTAGTTTTCAAACTGGAAAGTTTTCCTGGACTCAGGAGAAGGATGTATGGACAGCAATAATCACCCAGATAATTTATTGGACCCTTCTAACCACAAGACTGAGTTTTACATGGACATTTTGTGGATGCCACCAAAATGCTTTTTATCCTATGCAAAGCCTATGCTATTCGCATTGTTAGGAGACAAAATCAGAAAAAGCAATTATTCCTTTCACCTGTGCAGGGCAATGGGAATAACAGAATATACTTTAGGGGCTAGATGGAATTAATTGTACATTGACATATGATTTTTTCATTTTTGACAAAACTGTATGTATTGTATGGTAGATAATGTGATTAGAGTAAGAGTTCTAACTACCTCTTGGTCAAATGAATATCCTAGAAAAAAATTAATTAATATAACCAAGTTTGGAAATGTTTGCAAATCAACAGCATGCAATTAATTAATTAGAAGCACATAGGAATGAAAATATTATGTTTAATTTAAAATGCCTCAGCATTACTTGGGTTGTGTTTCATCTAATGGTTGAGCTATATTTCTAAGCATTCAGAGACTGATTCCATTCATATAGCTTAAATGTTTTTTCAGCCCAGGTTAGAAATTTCCCACCCCTGGGAATGAAGTAGGAAATTTAAGAGCATAGCCTTTCAGGTTCTTGGTACCTAAGAATGCAAGCTAATTCTCATTTTAAGCATGTCCGTTTGGTGGATGGTTTATTCTTTGTTTTGCAGGATGCTGTGATATCAAATGAACAATATTTGAGCGACTGCATGTAACAAAATTACCAGTGTGAAGGATTTAGCCTCTGGAAAGGACTGTATGTCAAGGAAGATTGTAATGCTAATGATTGTTCCTGCTGAAGAACATATTTTCAAATATGTTTTCTAACATATTTTCAAATTGGTGTTCCACAAGATACCTTTACCGAGGTTACTGAGGATGTCTGGTGGCTGTACTGCCTCCAGTCTGTTTTTGAAAGAGGGATTATAGTCTCAAATGGCTGAGACACAGCAGAACACATATGAACTTTGCTTTTCCTTGCCTTTCCTTCTTGCACTTCTCTCTACTGAAAGTCTGGGGACAATATTCTCTTGCCAAGAGAAACCTTGAACAGAAGAGTACAAAATAACAAATGGCTTGCACAACAGTAAAAGCATTATTTTTCTCAGGATTCCACATGCAATGAAGTGAGAAGCTTGGGGAAAAAGGTACTTTACAAGTAAATTTGTGACATTCCATAGGGTATTCTTTGTGATTTTTTCCCCAGGATGTCAATACTCTGCACTTCTATAGTATTGGTTCCTTTAAAAGTTTTCTAATATAAAGCACTGGCTGCTCATTCACTTTGTACACATATTCCGTTATTTTTAAGTCAGGTGTAAGTTCTGTGTACACTGCATATACTGGTGTGAGCCAGACATTTGGGGAAGATACTATACAGGCTTTCTCTCACTCTTGTTTTAATGCAGCTGTATGTTGACCTGTAATATCCCAGCCACTGGCCTCAGTAGAATAGACTTCCAGAGTGATGGGGAACGGTGATGTACTTCGCTGGTTTATGCTGCGGCAAAACTGTTTACAAGGGGCTTTAAAATAATGAACCCTGACAGCATTTGAATATTGCTCTCCAGACCTGCAACACAAACACGTTCATTGTGAGTCTTATCTCTTTTATATCATAAAAGTAGACTTATTAAGAATGTCGTTGCCATACCACAGAGGTGTTCACAGTATGTAAACCAGAACACTGCATAGACTACATGGTGATAATTGCATGGTTTGGTGTCTTAGGAGGCTTAAAAATGTAGCAAAGCCTAAATTAAGTTGTCGTATTGCATTGCAGGCACAATGCAAATTTATGTCATGGTCAGGTAAGTTAAAATACTCTATCTGAATATTCATCACAAATCTTTCTTACGTCTTCTGAAATTACACAGGAGAAAAAACTTAATTCCTGATTCCTTAGGGTGGTGAAACACCAGCTTTTGGAAGTTGTCTGCTGCTACTGGAAGGTGACCTTGAAGTACCGGAGCCAGCCCTCGCTGCCGAGTCAGTTGCTGCCATTATCACACTCTGGTTGCAGCTTGCAGCAATGTTGTAATACTGTCAATCCTGGCAGAATGCTCTATATGCATTAGTATGAAATAGTATATACAAAGCCTGTATAGTCAATAAGAATGTAAAGGCTGGAAAAACGTGGGAAAACATGTTTAATTTGCTCAGTTCCCTGGGCTCATTAAATTGGCTCAATGACTAGATTTAAAATAACTGAGCTGATGTATCAGCCCCAAATGATTTTCATGCCAGCAACAGCAGCAGTGTAGGTTATAACGGCAAGGCTGTATTTTCCTGTGGCACACTGCCCTCTTGTGCATCAGTAGCTTTGTTATAATCTCAAAGCGAGAAGCCCATTTACAGTCTCCCAAACGCAGGTCTGATGTTGGTACCAATACATTCCCCAGAGCATGAGGGACAGAACGAATATGTAATAAACACAAGTTCTTAGAATGCCTCTTGATCGCTTTTGATATTTCCTATTTTTATCCAGAATGAATTTCTTCCTAAAATTCCTCCTAAAATGAAGACATAAAATAATACAGTCTTCTTTGTAGGTAATACCAAACCAATGGACAGCTGTGATAGAATGGTGGGTAGGGCCATTCAGAGGTCTATCGAGAGAATGAAGAAATGAGCTGGCAGAAAACTCACGAAGTTCAGCAGACAAATGCAAACTCCTGTGGGGAGTGAATCAGCCATGCAGCAGTGGTGGCTGAAGGACGGCCAGCTGGTACGCAGCTTTGCAGAGAAGAACCTGGGGTCCTGAAAGATGGCAAGGTGAACACCAGTCAACAATCTAACACTGCAGAAACACCTTGCCTATCAGGCATGAGTGTAGCCAGCAGGTCTGGGGAAGTGTTCCTTCGCTTCCGTTTGATACGATGAGATTGCAGCAGAAGTGCTGTGTCCAGTTTGGGGCTTCCCAGGACAAATACAGATACAGATATGCTGGAGCCGGTACAGCAGGTTGGTACCAAGGTGGTGGGAGCTGGAGCATGTGATGGGCAGGTGACAGGAACTAGGTTTTTCCAACCTTGAGAAGTAAAGGCCAAGAGGTCTTACTGCTACTGGAAGGAGCAGGGAGCAGACTGGGCAGAGCTGAGGCAGGAGGAACTCCCTCTGGGACTGGCAAGGACCGTATGGAGTTTCCTGGCACCTGGCAAACCAGTGAGCTGTCTGGGATCAAGTCTGGATGTTTTTTAAATTGCTCTCCTAGTCATCTTGCATTTCTCTGTTTAAATTGTCAAAACCTCTAATTTATGTTCTATGATAGCATGAAAATTTTGCATTTTTGATCCCTTTTCGTTATCTGTGGAGAAAGAGCTAGAATGAGGCTCTAGTAACCTTAGAGCTCCAGCAGACTGGTATCAGTTTCATAGCTGGGTTTCAGTTCTGTGTCAGTGATATTCGTTTTTGTAAAAAAATGGAAATTCTTCAACCAAGAGAGACTGTATTCATTTAGATGTTTGGTTTTTTTTTTTTTAGCTGGGCAGAAAAGTCACTTTTCTACTTGTAAGTAAATGTGGAATCAAGTGTCCCCAAGCAAAAGAAAAAAAAAAAAATAAGCTGGAATTTTCACATCCCAGCGCATTAGCTGACCATTAAGCTCTGCGTAAGAGAGTGTCCTTTTCTTTCACATTTATTGGACAGATGATTCTCAGGAATGCGAACTACTTCAAGTACCACAAATGAAATGAACTATACATCTCACTAGTGAATGCCATAATACATTAAATGAGAGTTATAGCTGCAGTTATTAATGTTTGGCAAGGATTACTATAACCGAGGCAAGCCCTGTGGCAGAAATAAGAGGACGTGAAAATTTCTGCATCTCCATTTAGTATGTCAGGTTTGGCAGTAAGCATTTAGGCAGCCATCTTAGATACCTACATCTTTTTTATTGTTATATCCCCACTGTAACAGTAACTTCTGGAAAGGACACTGGGGCTTTAGTGCTTCTGAAAGAAATGTTACACTTCCTTTGGATTTAAATTAGAAAACTATGTGGGAATTTAAAAATAAATCATAGTTCCCTTCTAGCAATGTTTGGCCCTTTTACCTTTATGAGAATGGAAAAAACAGTAATACAGGTATTCTACCATCAGTCATGTACCACATCCCTATGAAAGTACTAGGTAATGTATCGGAGCTTTCAGAAACATGACAGTATAGATTTCTTACATAATAATAATAATTCTACTTTAAAGAAAATCTTCCTTGCCAATAGAATAAATGGTGATTTGGAGGGGAAAGAAAAAAAATTCCTATATAAACAGTAATTGTTCAGAATACACAGAGGAAAACTTTCTCCTACACATTGTATACTATGTAGTACATACTATAAATAGTCATCAGAAACTTAGCAATGACAATTAACAAGGGGCTCTGTTTTTACAGCCTTATAAGTGATTTAATAGCTCTGGATGATTTCACTGTTACGCTAATATTCTGCATCTATAACAGCACAAGTCCTGTGAAATTAACATACAATTCATTCCTTCCTTTCCACCTCTTGGGAAAAATGTCATTAAGGCAACAGTGCATACCACTGACAACGGTGGTCTTCCAAACGTTTACCATCTTTGCTAGCCAATGCCATCACACTTTAGAGCAAATTCAACTGGTGGAGAAGCTTTTTTGGCTGCAAGGGGCTGCATCCATTTCATGAACCTGCCAAGTACAAAAGAAATGTATTAAAAAAGGTGGAAAACAGGTGTTTGTCAGGGTGCTTGTGAGATCACCATCCCTGAACAGGAACCAGAGGTTATGTGAAACCAGCGGGAGGATTCTCTAGCTAAGGTTAAAATGTGTGACAGAGCCATGTCTGGAATCCGTGGAGAGGGAATCTAAAAGCTAAGGGACTGGCCTCCACCTGTCCCACAGTGTGCCTGTAGCAAAAAAAGGCTCTGGATCCTCCAGAAGATAATTCAGAGCAGAAGTCTTGGTTTCTACTGTCTTTAAAAGAACCCGAGCGAGACAACAGCTTCCTAATGTAAAGATCTTTTTTAGGTACCTAATATTTTACAAGTTGAACTTCACCAGTGTCTTAGCAAAATGAACTGTGAAAGTTCATGCAACATCCCCCAGCCCCTGGTTTATTCCAATGTAATATCATTAGCATTCATCAAGAGGGATTGGTGGTAAATTAAGTCCATTAATACAATTCTGTCCAAAAGATTTAAATCAGTGAATGTTATTTTCCAAAGCCACTTTAGCCATGATTTTGTTATTAGAAATAAACTCAGACATCTCCAGGGTACTGCTCTTTTACATGTTTAGCAGGAGATTTGTCACAAGTAATGCTATTTAATTTTAATCCATTTCAAGCTGTGCTTGGGGGAGAGCCAATGCGAAACAAAATAAAGATCGTAAGCCCAGGGGTAATAATATAAATCTCTGAAGTTAGTGTCAAATTCTGACATCGAAGTTGATATATCTCCAGTAGAGCTGGAAACCACTGGGGATGAAATACTGAATATAATAAAAGATGCTCTAGTATCTTCATTAAAAAAAAAAAAAAAAAAGCAACCAAAACCCTCAAAACTTGTGTATTTGCTTGAATTAATCAGCAGCTCCGTTATGCTGCTATAAAATAGTGAAACCAAAGCTGACACTATTGTAGCTATTTTTAGTAAGTTACATTATTACACAAATATTGTCTTTATGTACAACATTTGGCTCAGCTCTGCAAAAGAAAATATGGCAGTGTTAAACCTTCTCTTGTGTATAAATCATACTGACTATTCTTGAGAATCAGAGCCGTTGCAAACATTAGAATTTGGCGCTCTCATGAAACTTTTCTGGGTAAAACTTGGCATCATCTTCTACTGATCTATGACTGCATTTGATCTGCAAAGATAGTATCTGGCCTGTGGAGTGATATCTATTCAATAAGACTGAAGTAGTTGTTAAAATCACATTTTCTTCCCACAGCACATATGGTGTTTACAATTACAGAGTCTATTTACTGCCTGCTTTCTAAGCTACTTATTCTATTAGTAATGTTGTGGTAGGTGCACATTTCAGTTATGCTAGGTTCCAAAAAAGTAGCTTTTATTAAAGCCTACTCTAGCTGCCACGTTACATTGGGTGTTTACAGATCATTAAATCAATGACCTGTTGCCTTGGTCCAGATGTACAAAAAGAAGCAGCAGTGAAGCTCAGAGAGCTAATAACATGAAGAATTCCTGGGTATAAGAGGTCTACAACCCACTACGACAGTATTTGTATTTAGTATTATGGCAGATGGGCACCTCAGTGCCCCTTAACAGAAAATCACCCACTACGAGCACTCTTCTTTTTGTGGTATCCACTGTTAGTTGTATTCTATATTCTGTAAACACACTAACTTTTTTAGTTTGATAATCATTTGAAATAATTCATGTTTTCAAACTTGTATTATAACTCCAAAATATTATTAAGAATGAGACAGCTCCTAAATTATATTTCTAAACCTGGCATATGACCTGTACGGAGCATATCTGCCGAGGCAGGGGGCAGCCATAGTTCTAGACCAAATAGGCAGTTGCCTGAGGCAGCAGCAGAGACATGAAAATCACAGTAGTAGCAGACCAGCTCCCGCCGGCACTGCCTGGTGTGCTGAGATAAACTATCTTCTCAGTCTCAACAATGAGAGAACTTATCCCGCTCCCTGGCCCTGGTTTTCCCTCATCCTCCTGGTGGTTGACAAAGGAGGTCTGGAAACATACCAGCATGGAGCTAGAGAAGGACCACTCTTCCTTTCACCTCCCTTCTCTCAGGCAGTCATGCTATGTTGGGTCAGAAAGTCCAAGCAGGTGTTTGTTGTTTTATCCTCATTAATTTTGACTGACTGCTCTGAAACCTGGAATCTGCCCACGACAAATTCATTATATTGATTTCTGTACCGCTGTAGTGGTTTTGACTAGGAGAGTTAATATTCTTCATAGGATGGAACTGAGTTTCTGGTTTGTGATGAAAATAGTGTTGATAACGCAGGGATGCTTTAGCTATTGCTGAGCAGCACTTGCACAGCATCAGGATCTCTTCTGCTCCTCACCCCATCCCACCAGCAAGGGGCTGGGGGGGCACGAGAAGTGGAGAGGGGACACAGCTGGGACAGCTGGCCCCAACTGACCAGAGGGACATTCCACATCACACAACATCATGCTCAACAGTAAAACCTGGGGGAAAGGAGGAGTAAGCAGGGGATGTTCAGAGTGATGGCGTTTGTCTTCCCAAGTAACTGTTACACACGATGGTGCCCAGCTTTCCTGGAGATGGCTGAGCACCAGCCTGCCAATGGGAAGTGGTGAATGAACTCTTATTTTGCTCTGCTTGCATGCCCAACTTTTGCTTTCCCTCTTAAACTGTCTTGATCGCAATGAACAAGTTTTCCTACTTTCACCCTTGCTATTTTCTCCCCCTCCCCCTGGGAAGGAGTGAGCAAGCAGCTGTGTGGGGCTGAGCTGCCTGCTGGGATGAACCCACAGCAATCACACAGCATTTAGGACCATAACTCCTGAACAGCGGTGGGTTTGGTCATTCTGCCCCTTCATTTGCTTATTGCTAGTGATCCTCATACCTTCCCACTTTTACTGATATAAACACGGCTTCAAATCAGTTTGACAGATTTTAATCCAATATGTCTCAGGTATCAGCACGACATGCATGTGCAAATAGACCTTCACTCACAACAATTCCCCCTCTAAGACAGCCATTTTTCAATTTTATTGTAAAGTTGCTAATCCCAGAAATAACATTACTTATGTGTGAAAGTTTAGCTGACTGTTTAAGCACTGAAAGTAGAATAGTCTGTAAATTGCAGCACATATGCCATACTAAAAAAACTGAATTGAGTTCCTAGTTGTTAATAGATGTTCTCAACACCATCGACAGGGTTTCCTGATATCATCCATCCATTCATTATCTGTTTATTTAATGTTTATATTTAATTAGCACTTGATGGGATCTAGCTACTGGGTTGAGGCTTTTATGCTTAATACTGAATGGATATAGTAGAACCAGTCTGTCATGTTCTGCTGCAAGAGCTGTTGGGTTTTTTTTCCCTAGAGAATATGAAGGCTCCTTTTTAAGATGTGAAGTGTATAGACAGGAGGAGATGGAGAAGATGAAAGAGAACTTTCACCTGGATGCCCATGAAAGAGATGAAAGGTAGTAAACAGTCTAGTCTATTTTCACAAGACTGTTAATGTTCTCAAAAAATTTAGATTACTTCCCCAAAATGACATCAAGATTGCAAAGCTTTGCCATCCATTAAAATCTTTACTAAAAAACCCAGCAGTCACTAGATCACTCACCTGTGTGTGACTTGTGGTTGCTTTGACCAAACTCATGTAGTGGAATGTGTCCCTTCGCATGGCAGGGAGGTTGGACTAGATGATCTTTAAAGGTCTCTTTCAACCCAAACCACTCTGTGATTTTATATGTCAAATTCCATTGAAGCTGGGTAAAGCATTGAAATTGCAAGGAAATGACAGAGAGTATCTGCTTGTTTTTTGAAAGCTAGGTTAAAGCTGAGCCTCTTTGAAGAAATTTAAGATCTAATTACTATGACAAGACAAAACAGTGTTTGAATAGACAGGAATGTAAGAGAATAGTTGGTTAACCTTATATTGACTCAAACGTAACCTGTATAATGTAGACGAATGAATGAGAAGAAGTTGACAGCTATTTCAGGTAAGAATAACAACAACTAAACTTTGCTAACTTAGAGTCAATCCCAGAATAAAAGAGCGCTTTGGCCATACTGTTTGAAACTGGACTGAACTGGCAGTTACTTGTAGCAACTTCAGCTGTCTCTTCAGGATGGGCAAATGGGCAAAGATCAATACTTAGCCTGTGCTATAAGTGTGTATGGGGATGGTAGATGCAGAGAGAACTTGCGAACGAGAAAAAACTTTTTTAAAAAAATCTAAGCAGGGACTCATATGTTTCACTTCAGCAAGAAAAAGAAAAAAATCTAATTAAACAAAACCTTGTCTTGAGAAAATGCTGATGTCTCATTGTTAGTGCAATTAGAATTTCTTTTGCAGTTTTGCAACAGCTTTTGTAGTACCATTTATATCTTAGCTTCTACCACAACCCTCACAATTTAAATGACCAGTTATCAGATAATGGAGGTGAAGATACATTAATATATATCTGTGCAAAGAAACTAGGTTTTTTTCCTATTAGTTGGTGAAAGGCTTTTACATGTCTGCTTTAGATGAAAATACATTTGGAGCAAAGAAATGTTTTGTAAGACAAAGCTTTTCTCAGAAGCATTATCTCAAGGCATCAGTTTGCTTATATTTTGCCATTTGTTAATTAAAAACTTTAATGTGAGCTGAGAAATAATTTCTGTTTCCTACTCTTTTACAATAGTCACGTTTAGCTACTTCTTACTGGTTGGATTTTCATTATACCTGCTGTCCTGGTATTTCTGGTAAGTATTGAAGGAATGAAGAATTTGGTATACCACATCACAAAAGAAAAAAATGTGATGTACTTAGAGGTAACTAAAAATAATACTAAATTGGTATTTTTGAGAAAGGAGAGTATGATTTTTAAAGTCCTAATTTTGAACTTTTATGTTCAAGTCTTCAGGAGGGAAGTTACTTTTTTGCAAGCATAATCCAGCTGCATATGTAGCCTACATGTGAAAATGAAAATGATTGAACACAGTTCTGAGTATTAATTAAACAGAAGATAATTTCTGAAAATGTTTTGTATAACTAGGTTGTAAATACTGTCTCTTGCTGATAAAAACAGGAACTAGCTGTTAAATATAGGGTTTTTTTCCCTTTTTTTTAATCTAGAAATGATGTTAGAAAGGCCTCTGAATATTCTTGGGCATTTTCAAAGCTCTGTTATACATACCTTAAAGACATAAATTAATGACAGTTCTTGTTCTTTTCCTTCTTTGCTAAAAATATACACTGTCTACAGTACATTATTTGGGTCTTTCAGAATCTAGCTTGGAAAAATTCATGTCTGGACACAGGCAGCAGAGCTTACAGCTAGGAGACAGCCTTGTCTCTCGTTAGATATTTACAGTCCTGAGTGAGACTGATGCTAACTACAGAAGCATGAAGTTCTCATGTTCCTTTCCCTTTCAAAGTCAAAGAGGTCAGCCATCTGCTTGGCATAGAGGACAAAGGAAAAAAAGCTCCCTCTCTCTGCTGGGATGCCTGTCTGCCTCTGCAGGCACTTTCTCAGTCTGGCTTCTCTTGTAGCAAGTAAGCTTCTACCCCTTGGTAAAACTGAGCGAAGAACAAATGCATTCATAGGCAGGGTGCACCCTGTCCAAGGAGGCTGAGCTGTTTGGTGTTACCTTCTTAATGAAGACGGTGTCAGCTATGAGAAGCCAGTTTCTCCTCTTTCCTAGTTTATATGAGCCATATATGACCTACACCTGCCTAACTTTCTTCTGCTCTGTCCTAGAGCTCACTACTGCATCTGTTGATGGCTCATAAAACTGATACTGCTCATGCACAGGGAAGCTGACAGTATGCTGTCTCTCATAACAAGTTCTCACCCTTCAGGTGCCCAAACTCCTACTTACCATAGAGTAGACATCTTCTATTTTGAGTCCAGAGACATACAGAAGCAACCTGAATTCTAGGTAAGGGGGGGTATCTATTAGACCTCAACTGAATGACTGTAAGATTAGCTAAGACTGGAATCAATGCTCCCACCAGGCTAAATGTCCAACGTCAGAATATTGGTGTTATTTTTTTAAGGAGTATCACACCAACACATGCAAAATAAGTGGTAAATGTAGGAGCTTTCATTTGTACATTAGTTTATACCTGTATAAAGACAGCTAACTTCTGTTAACAGTAGTTATTTCCTCTTTTCAGTAGATGGGAAAATGCAATATGTTTATGAGTTAATAAATATCAATCTTTCTATTGGCGACAACGTACATTTTTCACTGAGAACACAATATGAAATGTTGCTTTTGTAATGAAAAGGTAGGAAAAGCAAACATTTACCTGCCACAGAAAGTCTTGATACCACGGAGAATTCAGTGGATGTTCTGTTTGTAAGGGAGAGTCACTGGAGGATGACAGCTATGGTAACAAATCAACTTTTTCTAGTCTTTACTGAAGTTTTTGCACACAAAGTCATGCTTCTTGGATTTAATCCCACTCATGCTGGTAAATTCCACTGTTCCCATTTGGTGGGAGAAGACTCTACTGTTTAGCATTAAGAGATGGTGGCATTAGATAACTGCATGCCCCTTGGTTGTCAAAGTCCAGTATTCAATTGCAGTTTGCATCCAGCAGGGACCTGCTCAGCTGCTGTCTAAATTGAATTTCTCCTGCTTGCCCTGCCTGTAGTGTCAGCATAACTGATAGCTGAAAGGAGTTGCTAATAGTTGCCTGGTCTGAACGCCCAGATTGCACTGGCTGCTTTTAGAGATATTTTCATGCTGATGACCTATATTCTAACTATTTTAACTACTGACTCTTCAGGAAAAAAAAGGCAGAAGAACAATTTCCTTTTTTTTTTTTTTTTTTTTCCTTTTTATCCATTTTTGGCGAGGATGAAAGGATATGTTGCTATGGCAATGACATCCATAAAGGGGGTTCGTGGCTGTGAATATTGAATTGGAGAAATAACTAACTTTGGAGAACATGGCCTACTTTTTTTCCTTTTGGCATTTCACACTGGCTAGTCCCTAGTAGTCTCTTTCTATCTCTCTCCCCACCCTTCTCTCTCAATCATAAGATCATTGTGAATTGCACTAAGCAGCAGGACAGACAAAAAGAAGCTAAGCACTGCAGTGGTCACCATCCGGTACTCATATGAGCCTTGTGCATGCAGCCCCCAGACTCACAGTCTAACAACTGAGAAAACTACGTGTTTCTTTGACCACTATCTTTACATGATGTTTTCACAGCTGATTTTTAAATGCTTAAGCAGAATTCATGTAGGGAACCATCATGAATTGTTATCAGGATTTGTAAGTATCATATCGAGTAGCTTAGTAAACAGTTTCTAGTAAGGATTCTTGGCACTTTCTCCAGAGGAGTAAGGAGAATTCTAGTAGGACTGAATACGTGCAAGAATTACACTGGCTTTCATTCGGAAAGTTCAATTGCTTAACAGTCTTTGCGCTGTGGTCTGATTTTCACTCCTGTTGTTTCACATGGGGAGATTTTATGTTCATATCCTTCTAAAACTGTTTTTTCATAAAGACTTCCAAGACCTGTGCTTCATACATTTTGCCACATCTGGATTTGTTTCAACTTTCTTTGCAATTGGCTCTTTGGTAAAGTCATGAGTATTTGTTGCTGGCAGAAAGATGCCTGTTTCCAACCCATCTGCATGACCATCTGTGGTGTTCGCAGACCACTGAAATTTATCTGCTCCTATCCAGGGAATTTCTAGATGTTTCTGAATCAGATCGTTGCTGTGTGTCAACTTTCATTACTATGGCCTTTCCTAAGTTGAATCTGATGTAGAAACAAACCCAGCACCAGATTTTTAGGTTCAAGGTGCTTTAAATAAGGATTGACTCACTACTAGGTGGCTAATTTTTGAGAAAGATTTTCCATACAATTATTTTTCTTTTTATTTATTATTGTGCCATGGAAACATCATATTGCTATTTAGTGATGAGAAAGTTATCTTAATAAGAGATCAAATTTAGAAATATTTATAAATCAATAAGAAAGGAGTTATCTGGCCAGAGTGCCGTTTCATAATATCTTCATAACATAGGAATTCTAGAGAAAAATAATTGTACAGTGATTCCATTTGGAGACAATTGTAAATTATAACAGACTGTAAACCTGAGAGAAAGCAGAAAGAAATTACTCCTTTTTTATCAAAAAAACAAAGATTGTAAAAACCTGCTATTTTAAGTGTGACTGTTGAATCCACATACTGCATTCCACTCAGTTAAGGAGATGTATCATCTCCACAGCATGGGACAAAGTAAAGATATCTCCAAATTAGCAATCTCCAAGCCAGCCAGCAGCAGTACAGCAATGTGAGTGTGGCACATCACACAAACTTGATTGGCTTTTCTGAGAGATTAACCATTTCTAACCTGAAGGTAACTTGCTCCAAAGTACAGGCAGCGCGTGAGACTGGGACTGTCTGCACAAGGCCATGTACACATGCAGCAGAAACACAGAGGGAACTTTGCTTAACTCCTCACAGGTATAAGCAATCGATATTTTTGTTACTGAAAGGAATTTTAATCTTAATCTATCACTGTGTCGGTTAGCATGAACTACCCTTCCAAAACCAAGCTTCTATAAGGTTCCTTCTTATGCAGGTTGCTTTTCACCATTCTAGTAGAGTTTCTGGGAGTTATATAGTCGCTATACAGCTTTTAAAAAATTCTGCTTGCAGACTTTTCATAGATTTGAAGACTTTGGAGGGGTTGATAATTGTTTAGGATTAGACATAACCTCATTCTTTTAAGTACCTTCTCTTAAACGCCACAAATGGACCAGAAAAGTGATAGAATAGTGAGCAATAGCACATTTTCTTTCTAAAGATTTTGAAAAGGTTCACAGACTTAATGCAACCTACAGCAGAAAACAATGTTTCATCCATGAAGCCAGTTAAAAGGGGGGATTTTGCAATGGCAATGATCTATTGCAGATCTTCATTACATAGCTTGAAGAATTTATTGTAACCTCACCTACTGTACAAACGCATTCTTGCTTTTGTGCATCTTGTTCTGCATAATACAGAAAGGCAATCTTATCAGTCCTAAAAAAGTGCAGTGTTTTGTAGGAAAAACAGTAATCTAGCTTGTGTTAAATATATATTTGTATGAAGATAGTAAACCACAGCATTATTGTATAGTACTGCACTTCCTACCTGAGAAGAGAGGTGAGACTGTGGAAAGGCTGACATAGGAAATGCAGCAATATAACTTAATGATTTTTAGAAGTACGCGAAGAACTGAGTGACTGAGGACAGATCTACAGATCTATCTTTTTGGGGAAGATCTCAAAAGACCACTTCCTTTTTTAAAGAAAGCTAGTCCCACCCTAAATTATTAATCTCATTTCCAAAGGTGGGAGGTCTGAAGAGAAGTAGGGGAAGAGCTATAACCCAGAAACCAATAGCACATAAAATGTCCTCTGTAATACATTTTGTTAGACAGTCAGCGTACACTGCAGCAGAAATCAAAGAGTTCAACATCAAATAAGAATCTGGAAAGTAATTTTTTTGGCTTTGCCATTTATTTGGATTTGGGATTTCGCTTCAAAGACAAACGTTGCATTTTGGTCGAATTCACCTTTGTTCAGATATCGAGACTAGAGTATCAGAATTTGAAATCATGATAGATTCTTATATTATGGTCTTATTTAAAAGCTTCTGAAAGATTGCTCTGACTTTTCATCAGTGATGATACCTTCGTGCCAGATTTGACTAAAAAAAAATCAAAGTTTCACTACTTAGGAATTCCATACCTAACTCAGACATCCCTAAAAACTGTGATTATATGTAAAGATGGTCTCGCAATCTGAGTAAAGTTTTATGAGTCCACTAGATGGTGCCACATGTATTGTTATATGCCTCAGAAAACAAAGATCTGGGGGGAAACCACCAAACAAACAATACTGCTTCAGGAGATAGCAAGGATGTTTTAAAGTATTATTTTGCATCTTCTCCATATGGCCTTTCACTCTACTAACTCAAACTGTACTGTTCTTTCTTCTGTGTGCTGCATAAGAGTACACACTTCAGACGGCTCGGTCATCACAATGCCAGTTCAGTTTAGCATATCAGATCAATAGCCTTCTATTTCTCATTGTAAATTTCTGAGAGCTAATTTCTTTAATATCTTCATATATTTTGATAAAGGAACCAAGTTTGTAAAATTGCTTAATATATATCATTACTGCATAGTTAGTGTGGCTTACCTAGAATTGAATTTTCCCCGATCAAGTCAGCCGGCGCTGGCTCCTGCACAGCACTGAATTGTGTAAGGCAGCAAGTCTCCTGGGGGCCTGATTCTCTTGGGTTTTGCACCGGTCTAAGCTGAACTATTCTATGAGTTTTGTAGTGAGTGTTTTTGAGAAAATAACCCGAGTGGACTTTTTCCTGTCCTTGTAGGCAATTGTGGGCAAGTACAGAAGAGCTAGACATTTGAATGACACTTTACGTGCTCATATGATGCAGCAATCATACTACAAAGTGGTGAGTTTTATTGTCATATGTGTTCTTTTCACATCGATCAGTTTTAACTCAGATCATGATTACATTTAAAGAAAGGGGTTACACTTGCGCATAGTGCTCAAGACGGCCCACAGTTCATTGTCATCATCAATTAAGACAGAGATGAGATTTGCGTGTGGTGGCAATATTCAATTGAAGATAAATTTCTAGCTGTTTAATTAATTTTTGAAGTTTACATTTCACTGCTTATTGTTAGGGTCCACGAGACCTTCTAACACATGACATCCAGAATTTGCTGGAGACTACCTGAGAAGAAATTATACACTTACATTTCTGATTTACTTTTCATTTTGAAAGTTTTGTTTATTTTTTCCTATGCAAATTCTATTTTTATATGGTTACTTTGGATGATGACCAGGGAAATCAGTGAAGCTATAAACAAAGGAAAGGAAAAGTGATCCATCAGGTAAATTGCTGAATATTGAAAAGGCCAAAGTAATAAAGTGTAGCACTATAATTCATAGAGTACATGAGACATTAAAAGTCCTGCAGGTTCAGCTTTTGATCAAGATTTGTTGGAGACAAAGATCAACTAGAACTTGATTATTTTTTCATGACAAATGTGGTAGAGAAGGTAATAAAATAACAAATTTATTGTGTTCTAAAAGACTTCATAAAATCAGGCTGTTTGCTTGCTGCTCTCCATCAGACTCAATCAAGGTTGACGTTTAACGGAAGACCTTCTCTGTGCTATAGGAAAGTGATGAAGTGGTTCACCTAGTACCATTATTTGTAGCCTCACCCCAATACATTTACATGATGTTGCCATAAGAAGTGCTTTTTTGGTGGATTATATTGACTGAGGATTAAAGCCAGGTGCATTTCCTCACAATATCTCAGCAATCCCCAACTTAAGCAACTGCATCATGTAGTTTGTATATGGAATCAATTTAGGCATATTGAAGTCATGGAACATAACTGTATTTCACTCAGTGATGTACAAATAGGTAGCACAAAACAGTCCTTAGCTGGAAGGCCTTGCTGTCTAATTTAAGACAAGACAGTCAACTCCTTCCATCAGGAACAGTAGAGTTTTACTGTGGAAAATAAGCCACACCACTGGATGATATTTTCCTAGCAGATATAGCTAGGTTCAAATTTAGATATTGTGTCTTAGGGATGAGAAAGCATAGTGAAAAAATGAAGTGAGAGGACATTTGCAGGAGATAAATGCACTCATAGCCCTCATCTAGATGAAATATATGGAAGCTGCACCTTTGCCATTGAATTATAGTGCTGTAGACATGTAAGTCACACCAGAGTTTCAATTCTCTGCTTTATAAATATATGGCTTGGCATTTTCATTAAATGTAGGCAATAATAAGTTGGAGTTTAAAAGTATAGACAAAGAAGATGTATTTGCCTAAGCAGAGAAAAAGTTGTCAGCTGAAAACTGTGAAGAATTGTATCAACAGTAATTCAGAGACTGTTAGTAACGAAAGGCAAAACTGAAATGGTCCTACACACAGCAACTAGTGGGCCAGAACAATAAAACTGTATGAGCAGACATAAAACCAATGTATAGACATTTAAGTCATCAGACAGAGCTATTCCTGTTCCTTAACTCCAGATCTGTCATTAATGGCAGTGCAGCACTGGTCATACTCCCCAGACTTTGAGGTGACTACTGATGCAAATAGGTTTGTCCAAACATTCCGAATCTGTCACATCTGATCAGGAATGTAAGATAAATGGGCAAGTGTCAGCCATTTAGAAAGGGCCTTCCACCTTTGGTGCCTGACTGCTGTTGATTCATTAGCAGTGCTACTTACTAAGTCTGAAGAGCATGAAGAAGGCAATCCTCTATTATTATTATTATATATATATATGCGCAAAATGTTTGTATTTGTTTATACTTCCAAAATTTGGGGAAACACAGAAAGGAAGTACCAATTCTTTTCCTAATAACCCAAAAACCAGGTTTGGTTTCAGTAGCAGAATATCTACAACCCCCCTTTAGGAAGACTGCAGCTGCTCCTCTCAGCCATTTCCCTGAAGAAAATCCAGTTCCTTCAGCTCCTGTCAAAAAGCATGCATTGCAGCATCTCTTATCATCTCAGTGGCCCTCCAAGTATCTTTTTGCCCTTTGCTTATATCTTTTCTTCTGAGGTCTCAGCCTGGACTGGGTACAACAGAAGTGGCCTCCTGGGTACCAGGCAAGCATCAGGGAGCAGCCACTTCCCTGGTCCCCTTGGTTGTGGTCCCTCTCTGTGTCTGGCACACAGTTAGCCGTGTTGCCACAAGAGCGCACTGCTGACTCGCGTTCAACGAAAATCAGCAAAGTGATCCACTGAAATCCCCTTGGTTTGATCAGAGGTATAACTTCAGATATGTAGAAAAGTTTCCAGGGAAATGCTTGTATTTTGGCCAGACTTTTCTTGACTGCAGCTTCTGATGCAGCTGTGCATCCCAACGGGTATCGGCTACCTGTTTGCCTGCCGGTGGCTATTTAGAGTCCCTGCACACAACAGGAGCTGTAAATAAGACCTGATGAGTAGCGTGTGGGAGAGAGCCCCTGCAGCAGCCGTATTTTAATATTGGCAGACCACATATATTTTTAGGAGTCAAACTTTTTCAAAGTGATTTTAGGGTGTCTGAAGATTTCCTGTGGTATTTTGCATGTAGGGACTGAAAGCTGATTTTCTCTCTAGCTTTAGAATATACAGTAGCTTAATATATATACTGGTATTTTAGCATTAGGCCAACGTCCAAGATGAACATCCTATGGCCGAAGCCTGAGCCAGCTCTCTTTGCCAGAAACTATAAAGTTCCCCATTTTCTCAGGGTTTTCTGCTTGTGGTCTCACAAAGTGGGGTTCTTTTACAAATCACTGCCTTTTTAGAAAGTCAACCACCAAGAGAGACAGAAAATTTAGCTGAACAGATTTTCACTTCACCAGAGGTTATGATGATGATAAAAACAGCTCTTAAATTCAAAAACGATGAATCCAGAAAGTGAAGGTCCACATTAAACTCCCAGCCTACTGAAATGTTTGGAATACTTGGATTTGCTACCAGTATTCTCATTACAAAGTGGCTGATAGCTGCAGGATACTGTCCCATGGGAGGTGACCTCTGAGCGAGGGTTAAAATTCTAAGCCTGGATAGGGCTACCAAGATTCAGCCATGTGTGACATACTTAAAAAGGTCTGCACAAACAAAACCTCTTACCCAAACAAAACATCCAGCTTGCTCTTCTACTTGTACCGCCAGTCATATCTGTGATTTTTTTTCTTTCTTTTTTTTTTTTTTTTTCCAGAGGATACAAGCATGTTTCATAAATTTTCATCCTGCTGGCAATAATGTGCCAGCTATGTTTAGGACAAATATGTTATTTTGATTAGCCTGATAACAATTCTAGAATCGTTGCTTTCTCCTGAGGGCATAATGTAGTCTTGTTTATCTCAAGTGTTAAAAATGCCTGAGTGGCCTTTGGCCCCTCCAAAGCCCTTGCTTTATGGCATCTTACTGAAATTCATTAGAAAATTTAAAGAGTAAGGAAAGCATGTCTCAGGCTGCTATCTTCACACTTGTTACTCCCCTCTCTGAGCTGTCTGTACTACATCTGGTCTTAGGTGTTCTTCATCAGCTGAGAAGAAAAATATGCATTTTTTCTTTGCTATCATATAAAACTATTCAACTCTTAGATTATTATGGATAATTTGTCAAGTATCTGTCCATATGTGCATTCTCTTCCTGATCATTATCACACAATCAGCTAGACCAAAAATCATCTCTTTTTTATTTCTAAATGGTTTCCAGAACTGAAACCAATTTAAAATTACTGCTTCCCAGATTACCACCTATTAACTCTGTACTGAATGATGCAAAAGGATTTCTGCATCTTGATACTATGGTTTAGCTAAAATTCTGATAAGAGTAAACAGATTGTTTTGATGTCCAAGACCTCATAACACTGATTATATAACGGTATGCAAATGGTCTTGATGAGCAAGCTCATTTTGAACTCTCCCTAATTACCCTTTCCAATGCAGAACACCTTCCTAGTCGTTTCTTTCCAACATCACTCATGTATGATCTCTTATATACACCACAGCCTTCTCTAACCTGAAAATTTCATTTGTCTTGTGATTGTGACTTTATTATCAAAACAAAAAAGTTCTCTCCTCAGTTCTTACTAATGAGAAGTATATGCAAAATAGCTGCCATAGGTGCTTGAAGAAAACTTAAAAATATAAAAGCCTACAAACTCTAATCTAGTTATATGGGACAGCCATCCTAGTTCTATGCATCCCCCCATTCCCAGCCGTGGTTGGGACAGAGGAGATGACACAGGAAGATCCAGGAAGCAAAATCTGACACCAGCAGTTAGTAGCTCAGCAGCCGAGCAGTGGGAGTTGGTGCAAGAGCAGATATGTTGCCTCTTACCGTTGGTATCCTGGGGGTAAGTCTAGAATTTATGGGGTGTTCACTGAGTCCTTCTTTACTGCTGATATTATAGATGTGTGAGTAGCAGTTTTAGGATTTTGATGAAAAACAAAAAGCAGCACAAATATTCAGCACATGCATTCAGCAAAATTTATTAGGGATGGGAGAAAGATATGTGGGAGTAAGCAGGTTTGGAATTACTGTAGTTAAGCAGGATAAAACCACTGGAGTAAATTAAATCAATAGCTGAGATGATAGACTGCTCAAAACAGAGTAAGAGTAGCACCGTCTCAAAGTGAGGAACATCTACAGTTTGAATGGGCCTTGGAAGGCAATTGCTGGGTGCTGAATCAATTCAGTCATATGCACACACTCCCAGCAATGTCATACAACCATCATAATGCAGCGTCAACCTTCTAATTTACCGATATTTTGATAGCTGATGTCAGTGCAGCAGCTTGCATGGGTGAAGATCTTGATTAAAAAATAATTTAAAAAATGCTTGCCATTTAGATGATGGTTAAACAGTTCATTTTAAACCTTCATGCATTTTTTTATCTGAGGCATCTCAGGTTTTAGTTGCCATCATTTGTGTGAACTCATACTGAATCGTGATTTTAATATTTAAATGACAGATCAACCTTTTAAAACTTCACTTGTGCTTTAAACAGATATATTAAACCACAGAACACACTTGATGCCTTCTCTGATGAACATTCAAAGAGAAGGTTTGTTTCTACTTCCAGATCTGTTTCCGAATAGTACTTTGATTTTAGGCAAATGACTACTTAGTTCCTGTATGGCTGAAAATTGGGTGTGATTGCTAGTAACGCGATTTATAATTCTTGGATGGAATGCTTTTTATTAGTGTTAATATTATTAGGAAAATATTTTGACATCTATGGTCATTGAAATTTTTGCTTAGGCAGATTTCTGTTGCATTTAGGATAGAGATTTTGGATGGAAAATGGAGATTTCGACTCTTAAAGTTTCACTATTCAAGAAATTTGTCTCTTGTTTCTTCCTGCAGAAGCAAAGTAAGCAGCCAAAGCCTCAAGTGTCCACCTTGGAGGCGTTTTGCTGACATCAGATGTCTGCCATACCTACTTTCCTGATGCCTAAAGCTGGCATTCACCATAACTATGGAATAAAAAGAGTAGAAAAACATTCCTATTAGGAAAAAGTTATAGGAAATATCTCTTCACTCCAAAAAACGTTAGGGAATGATCTGATCATAGTGTCTAAACAGCTAGATGGTACAGAAAGTGTTCTCAGACTAGCCTAAAAAGTGTGTAATTTCACAGTAGGTTTATTTGCATTTTTAGAAGTGTGAATAACTAGCTACAGAAATGACATGTCAAGATGAATTCTCCATAATTATATTAATGAATATATTTCTTTTTATCTCTGAAAAATATGCTCTTCTAAGGTTAGAAATTAATTCAGGGAGATTCTGTACTGTTCTATCAAGTTCAATCCTATCTAGATTCAGATCTAGACCTAGATCTGCCATATGATCCTAAAGGAGGGAGCATAAAACATTTTACAAGTCTATTCCCAAGCTTCTATGTGGCTTATGTAAGGTTTATTTTATACAATTGGCTCCTGACAGTCATTCATAAAACCTGCAGCATTGCTATCCTAATAGCTTCCAGCCACTGGCATTATATCCTCCAGCATATCTGCTTACATTCTACTGTTGTCCTACTTCCAGATACCATTCATCTTCGAGTGCACAGTCTCGCTAGATGCATCATTGCTTGCTCTGCTGTTATCTTCATTGAAAACATTCAGATACTCAAAACAGCAGGTGCCATTTAAACAAAATATCCATGTGATTTGGTCAGTTAAAACCCTGCAGGTCTTTTCTAGAGCTGCTAATCTTAAACATATGCATAAGATTTGCATAAGATTGTTTACTTACTGGCTGTTCATATTGCTTTTACCAGATTATTGTAAAACTATTTAAATATCAGTTAGCTTGAAGGAAAATTAACCAACAGCACTAAACATACCCGTATTAACCGTTTTACAGTTCTACAGTTCAGGTGCCTGAGATGATCTTTTCACACAGATTAAATCCACATAAAACAGCATAGTTAAATATGGGAGCGGTCCCAGCTGTTCATTCCTGTTTCTGTGCCTCTCCATCCCATTTTATCTCCCTTCCCCACCCTTATGTCCTATGCCACATTAATAAGACTATGGCTTTAAAACTGGGAAGGGGGAACTGACCTGGGTTAAAACTAGTTCAGCACAATACATAGATAATTGTATTGTTATTGCAGTCTGTAGTTGCTCTGTACATTCACTATGCAGTTCCACAAACAATTATTCTGGTATTTAGGAATAATAGTAGCATAGAGATGAAAACAAGTATGAAGAGCAGCCAGTGTCTCCTTTGGGCAACTGTTCAGGGTCAAGGCATTTGTTAAACTCCTTGTTTTGTGCTACCTTAGACATCATTTCCAGGTGCGGCCTCAGCTTAGGGTTTAGGAACAATGCAGCTGAAGTATTAGACATCTTCTTACCAAGTTACCACATGAATCAGCATTTTCTACATGCAGACTGTACGACATAATAAACTTGATTCCCTGAAAACTTCAACAGGAAATAATTCCTTTTGATATAGGAAAAGGAGATATGCAGCAGGAATTTTTTATAAAGCATATACAAATCACTTTCAAGATACTATTTCACATTGATTTTTTAACAATTGATGAGCAAATAAAGTTAGTATAATACATCACTGAAATAATTTTGTTATCGACTTCACTGGCAGTAGTGTGAACATCACTATCTTGGAAAAAGAAATGTATGTGTTGTTACATTACATTCAATATAAAATATTACTTGTATAAAGCCCAAATAGGCTGTAAAGTAGGAGAAAATTATGCTTATATCTCCCTTAAGGCTTGTTTCTTTTTGAGTAGTATATAAAGTAAATTGGAATTTTACCAAGAGGGATCCTGAATCACTGTGTTCTTTCTTGGAGGTCCTTATAACTTTTGTATATTTAGCACTGTTATATTATAAATTTTTTTGGCAAGCCTTGTGCTATTTTTTTTTTTTAAGTAGGTTAAGTATGAGTCATATTGTTATAACACAATTGTATCACTTTCCAGGTTAAGATGTTGAGCTTGCAGAACATAAATGAAATCTAGCTGGAAAGAAACAGTGAGTTACTTATCTAACAAATATCTTTGTTTAAGTGCTAGAAAAAAATATCTCTCTCCAACACATTAAAAGCATCTACAGAAAGGGTATTTTTCAGTGGATAAATCACAAAGCTGGATAATTTGAGACCAGAGGAGTTCTGCCTTTGTTGCACGTAATTGCAATGTGACCTTAAAGTCCATCTGCATGGTACTTTGATTACCTATAACTGAATAAATCATCTCACTGAACCTCAGCTGTCAGGGAGTTAGGTATCTGTTTTAACGTACTCATCTGGATTGCATCTAACTCTTGTCAATACAGACATAAATACATCATTCAAATGGGATGAACATTCCCTGGGAGCTCTTTTCATTGTCAGTAGAGAGAATGTGCCTTGAACTGGATGCATCCATTTAAGCTAGGTAAAGTTAGGTGAGCTAAAGGGTACACTAGTAGCTCCCTGATTACTATACAGTTTCTTTCCGGATGGTTCCTCTAAGAATTTCAGATGCCATTGAATTAGGAGCATGAAGTAGCACAGGAATTTAGGTTGAATACTTAGTCTTTAGGAACCTTTAACATCTCTCTTTTTTATCTCTCCTGGTTGCAAAGTAGGAATGATACCCGCCTACTTTTGTAAAAGTTTTTTTCATGCCTTTTTTTGCAATATAAACAAAAAACTCTAAAAAAATTAAAAGCTAACATGATTAAACTGACATGGAATTCCTTGACCATCAATTCTGCACTCTTACTGATCTGTATATTGACACTGACAAACAGTAATTACAGACACACGTTTTGTTGCTGTAAAGCCACAGAAGCCACATACTGCATTCTTAAAAGTAGGCTGCGTTCCTATTCAGTTTAACTGAGATTCTGGCTAAGGCTGCAGGGCAGAATAGGTCCCCAGGTCTACATGCTTAGAATTGGTATGAATATTTGTCTTAAAAAAATGAAAAAAAAAAAGAAATGCACATGTGCTGAAAAACAAAAACCCTGCTTCTAACTGAAATAAATCTGTTGCTTTACCAGCTCATCCCTTTGGGTTACCTAAAGGCAGTAGTTCATATTATGGACTAATGGGCTGCAAAATTTCAGTGTAATGACAGAATTTTGTTTCTGGCAGATTGACAGAACTTTGTTATTTTGGGGAAGGCTGTAGGGGTAACCATAGCATAAAAGTAAGGTCAACTCCAGTCAGAAAATGTTTAGTAACTGGAAGAGTGTGGTGGTTGCCTGGTAACTACAGCAGATATAAACTAGCATTGCAGGTGATTTGTGAGACTTACGGCTTTTTCTCTTGGTGTATTGAGGTTGCCTTTTAATAGGGTCTGGCATGGCTGGCCCATGGTAGAGACAGAGACTAGCTGTGAGTTCTTCCCAGCACTTTTTTCCTACGTTTCCATGAAGTGTTAGTATATCATCTAACTTGAACAGATGCAAGCTTGATCCCTTTGCTGCATTTGGATAAACTAACATATGTGGGTTCAAGACATATCCCTGTCTTTCCATATTATCCCCTAAGCATTTCCCTTAGCCTGCAGAGAACACTCAAGGTTCTAGGAGGGACCCACCCCATGCAGAACTCTGCCTTTATGCTATTTGTTATGCATCAATAGGAAATTACTACAGAAAGCAAAGCCTTCTCTTCTCACCAAGGAAGGATCATTATAAGTGGTTTAAATTATAAAACTGCTCTGCTTTGCTGGGTCATTCCCACTCTCTGGGACATTTCTTAATGCTTTACTTACCTTTGTTTCATTAAAGAAGCAATTCACCCTTCAGATTGGCGAATCGCATTATTTTTTGTTTAGCAAAAGTTGGCTTCTGTATTGTCCCAACCATAGGCATAGCACATATTTTAGCAGGATTCTCCATACGAAGATCTTGCTGGATAAGCTCTAAAAGTGCGCAGAAGGTATTGACAGACCTCATTTTTTGTACCTAGTCACAGCTGGTATTACTTTCTCTTCTGGGTTCCTTTTCTACATCTACAAAGCAACTTTTTCCAATTGTGATTTGCTATTGAGTGTTCTTGTGGCCGTCTCGGCTACTTTGGTAGGTTCAGATTGGCCATAAGGTAGTCATGCATAAGGATTTTAGATTTTTCAAGACTGATTCCCATAACTTATCCTCCACATGTGAATGACAACATTTATCTGGGGGGATTAAATGCATTCACTTTCAACAGAGTACAGTAGACAAGCTGTTGCCTATCTTGCTTTATAGTCAGAGAAAGACTGCTGCTTTTAGCCTCCTGAGATATTTATGATCCAATGGGTATTCTGTTGATTGGTTTAAACTAACTAATTTCAGAAAGCTATGGCTAGGTGTAATGTATTCCATACTTGATGTTGCAAGCCCCAGTGTCCTGACAGTCTCACAGGCACCATAATCCTTTGGCAAGGACAAATTGCTACAGGGCATCTGGTAACAATTTCACAGATGATGCAGAAATGGGTCTATGGTAAGGAATGTTACTGCTTAATATCTGCTTTGTTTCTTTTATCTTCTGCCTGTTGTTCAGTATCTCAGCCCTGGCTTTCCCATGCATATGATCCTTTCTCTACCCTGTTAGTCTAACCTGGATATCACCTTGTGCTGGTTTTGGCTGGTGTGGAGTTAATTTTCTGCATGGTAGCTAGTATGGGGCTATGGTTTGGACTGGTGCTGGAACCAGTGTTGATAATAGCAGGGCTCACACAGAGCCAAGGTCTTTTCTGCTTCTCACCCCACCGCACCAGCGAGGGGCTGGAGGGCACAAGGAGCTGGGAGGGGGCACAGCCGGGACAGCTGGCCCCAACTGACCAGAGGGGTATCCCAGGCCATGTGATGTCATGCCCAGCATATAAAGCTGGAGGAAGAAGGAGGAAAGTGAGACATTTGGAGTTTTGGTGTTTGTCTGCCCAAGTAACTGTTTTGTGTGCTGGAGCCCAGCTTTCCTGGGGATGGCTGAGCACCTGCCTGTGATGGGAAGTGGTGAATGAATTTTCCTCTGCTTTGCTTGTGTGCGCGGCTTTTGCTTTACTTGTTAAGCTGTCTTTATCTCAACCCACGAGTTTTCTGTTTTTTACTCTTCTGATTCTCTCCCCCATCCCAATGTGGGAGGAGTGAGCAGCTGTGTGGTGTTTGGTTGCCAGCTGGGGTTAAACCAAGACACAGCTTTTCTGAAAAATATTCCTTCCAGCCTTGTTTTCTGAAAACAGTGTGTATCATTGAAAAAGAGGATATTTCATCATACCGTGGTTGTGGCTGATATTTTGTACATCTGAACACTTCCTCATACGTAACTGTACTATATAATTTCTGAGATACTATTTATATTTTTAATAGTGCTCCAAACTGTTAGATGCTTAACTGCTCACAACTGTATGGTGTAAATTCCATAAATCCATAAACCTGTTGGACGTGGTGCATCTATTTCTTTAGGAAAGTAGTCAAAAAAGGTACTTTTTTTTTTTTTTTTCCTTTTGAAAATCCCCATCAGTTTATTTTGTTCTTCTGTTTGATCATTGCATTGGATTCCCTGCACCATGCTCCACAATCTGGTTACAGTATTACAAATTTTATAGCAGCATTTTGTATAACATTTTTTAGTAACCCTTGATCAATTATAGATTTCTTATTAAAAATGAGAGTTTCATTACACATCATTTTTTGCAGGCTCAGTGTGGAATATTTAATTGAAAAACAATTACCATAAAATAGTTTACCTTCAGTATAAATGAAATTCATGGATTTTGTTGAGGATTTTCTTCATACCTTTTAATCATAGAATCACAGAATTATTTCAATGGGAAAAGATCGTTAAGATCAATGAGCCCAACCATCAACCTAGCACTGCTAAGTCCACCACTAAACCATGTCCCTAGAGTGCCACATCTGCATGACTTTTAAATACCTCAAAGGATGGTGACTCAACCACTTTCTTGGGCAGCCTGTTCCAATGCTTGACAACCCTTTTGGTGAAGAAATTTTTCCTAACAACCAGCCTGAACCTCCCCTGGCACAATTTGATGCTGTTGCCTCTTGTCCTATCACTTGTTATTTGGAAGAAGAGACTGACACCCCTCTTGCTACAACCCCCTCTCAGGTAGTTGCAGAGAGCAATAAGGTCCCTCCTGAGCCTCCTCTTCTCCAGGCTTAACAACCTCAGTTCCCTCAGCTGCTCGTCATAAGGCTTGCGCTCTAGACCCTTCACCGGCTTCGTTGCCCGTCTCTGGACACGCTCCAGCACCTCAATGTCTTTCTTGTAGTGAGGGGCCCAACACTGAACACAAGATTCAAGGCGCAGCCTCACCAGTGAAAAGAACAGGGGGATAATCACTTCCCTAGTCCTGCTGGCCATGCTATTTCTGATACAAGCCAGGGTGCTGTTGGCCTTCTTGGCCACCTGGGCACACTGTTGGCTCATGTTCAGCCAACTGTGGACCAATATCCCCAGGTTCTTTTCAGCCAGGCAGGTTTCCAGCTGCTCTTCCCCCAGCCTGTAGCGTTGTGTGGGGCTGTTGTGACCCAAGTGCAGGACCCAGTGCTTAGCCTTCCTAAGTCTCATACAATCAGCCTTGGCCTACTGATGCTGCCTGCCCAGATCCCTCTGCAGAGCCTTCCTGCCCTCAAGCAGATCAACATTCCCCCCCAACTTAGTGTCATCTCCAAACTTACTGAGGGTGCACTTGATCCCCTCATCCAGATCACTGGTAAATGTGTTAAACAGAACTGGCCCCAGTACTGAGCCCTGAGGAACACCACTTGTGACCGGCCACCAGCTGGGTGTAACTCCATCCACCATCCAGCCAGCTTTTTACCCAGCACAGATTACACACGTCCAAGCCACGAGCAGCCAGTGTTTCCAGGAGAATGCTGTGGGAAATGGGTGTGAAAGGATTTACTAACATCTTTCCCTCATCCACTATGCAGGTCATCTTGTCACAGGAGATCAGGTTAGGCAAGCAATGCCTGCCTTTCATAAACCCATGCTGTCTGGGCCTGATCCCTGGGTTGTCCTACACACTCAGGATGATCTGCCCCGTAACCTTCCCCGGCACCGAGGTCAGGCTGACAGGCCTGAAGCTCCCCAGATCCTCCCCGCCCTCCTTGTCATCTGCTGTCACATTTGCTGACCTCCAGTCAGTCAGGACCTCCCTGCTGAGCCAGGACTGCTGATACATGATTGAGAACAGCTCAGTGAGGACTTTGCCAGCTCCCTCAGTACCCCTGGGTGCATCCCTCCTGGCTCCATGGTCCTGTGTGTGTCTTAGTGGTGCAGCACGTCACTGACCAGTTCCCATTGTGTTATGGGGTCTTCATTCTGCTCCCTGCCGCTGTCTTTCAGCTCAAGGGGCTGGGTACCCCCGGAATAACTGGTCTTACTTTTTACTGTCTTACTATTAAAGACTGAGGCAAAGAAGCATTAAGTACCTGAGCCTTTTCCTCAGCCTTCATCAGTATGTTTCCCCCGGCATCCAACAAAGGATGGAGATTCTCCTTAGCCCTCCTTTGTTACAAGGTATTTATAGAAACATCTTTCATTGTCTCTTACGGCAGTAGCCAGATGAAGTTCTAGTTGGGTGTTGGCCCTTCCAACTCTCTCCTTGCATAACCTCATGCCATCCTTGTAGTCCTCCTGAGTTGCCTTCCCATTCTTCCAAAAGTCATAAACTCTCCTTTTTTCCCCGGAGTCCCAGCTGAAGCTCTGTTCAGCCAGCCCAGCCTTCTTCCCCACCAACTCGTCTTCTGGCACACGGGGACAGTCTGCTCCTGCACCTTTAGAATTTCCTTCCTGAGGAATGCCCAGCCTTCCTGGAGCCCCTGGCCCTTCAGGACTGCCTACCGAGGGATGTTATCAACCAGGCTGCTAAACAGGACATAGTCTGCCCTCCAGAAATCCAAGGTAGCAGTTCTGCCAACCCCCCTCCTTACTTCTCTGGGAATGGAAAACTATCGTTTCATGATTTGTATGCCCCAGATGGCCTCCACCCATCACACCACCCACAAGTCCTTCTCTTTTCACAAAAGACACGGTCCAGCAGGGCACCTTTCCTGGCTGGCTCACCAACCAGCTGTGTCAGTGAGTTATCTTCCATGTGCTCCAGGAACCTCCTAGACTGTTTCCTCTCTGCTGTGTTGTATTTCCAGCAGGCATCTGCTAAGTCCTCTATGAGAACAAGGGCTAGCAATTGTGAGACTTCTTCCAGCTGCTGATAGAATATTTCTTCTGCCTCTTCATCTCAGTTGGGTGGTCTATAAGAGGCTCCCACCATGATATCTGCCATGCTGGCCTTTCCCCCTGATCCTCACCCATAAACACTCAACCCTGTCATCACCATCATTCAGCTCTAGTCAATCAAAACTCTCCCTGACATACAGGGATACCCCACCACCTCTACTTCCTTGCCTATCCCTTCTGAAGAGTTTATAGCCACATATGATAAATGCGTGTAGAACAAATAATATTTCCAAAGCAATAAACAATCAATTAATCTCCATACTAGACTATTACTCCTTGTACAGGATTTTCCTTCATGAATGAGATGCTGTGTCTTTTATAATTTCCCGTCCATTTTACTTTAGCAGTTATATTATCAAATTTGAAAATCATTTATACCTCATTGGTGAAGGATGATAAGTAAAGTAACATCTACTCAAAGGCCCATGTGTTGTTTCACTTTTCAGTGCATGTAATTTTTTCAGCAGAAGCATTTAGGATTTCCACAAGGCTTTTCATTCATGTTTCTCTCATTTTGCACTAGAAATTGTCCACTTACATACATCTTCCGAGTATTGTCCTGAATATAGTTTGTGTTAAGTGTGTTGCACTAATCCATCACCTATTTTGAAGGTAAGATATTTGGACACCTCCTAACAGTCACAGTACCTACTATAATGGAATGTTATTCTCTTTAGTATCACCAGCTGCTATTGTTAAATAACTGATGTGTAAAAATAAAAGATTAGTGAATCGTATGTACCATGTTCAAAGCTTGGCAAGCATTTTTTACCAGTCATGTCTGTGTTGAGCAGACAAATATGCAAAAATATATCACTGGTCACAAGAGTGTTTGCTATCTCTCATATACAAGAGAATAAATTCTAACGTATGATGTTTAGCAATTTAATGGGAAGTTCATGGGAAGAAATCTCAGAGATAGTTTCATCCAGTGTCAGTTTTATTTCTGATACTTTAGCGTTAAGCATTAAGCATATTTTTAGCTCAGTAATGTCTCATAATAAATTACTTTTCTCATACCAGTTTACTTCAAGAACCTATAAATATTTTTTGCATTAAACTGGAAGGCTCAATTTTTTTTCTCCCCTGATTTTTTTTCTTCTCATTAACTTACAGCTATATTTAGGCCATGTTTTTTCAGTATCAGACGCTAACACATTTAGTCATATATTATGCCGTAGCAAAATGTTAAGTAGATGATGCTCATTTAGAATTCTGATTATGTCAGAAATTGTCTGTTAATGATTTACACAGCACCATTTGAGAAAAAAAACCCAAGAGGTAGAAGAAAATGAAGCAGAGGAAAAGTTTAGGTGCTGTAATGTACTTTAGTTTGGAAAAAGTACAGAAATGTTTCAGTATAGAAAAGTTAAAAACAGATTATTTTAAGAAAACTTTAGGCAATGTAGGAAAAAATCTGCCTTCCTACACTGACTTGTTCATGTAATGAATGTGCAGATGATCAAGGCAGAAAAAATGTCAAGCATAAAGGAAAAAAAAAAAAGAAATATCAAAAAGATCCTGTGTAGGCACATTTTTTGTGTTAACTGTGTGGTAAAATTAAGAAGTCCTGCTGATAAAGTAGCACAAGATGAACATCCATCCTATGCATTCATAAAACTATAAAGGGCACAGTGGACAGGGTTGTTCTTGAGTCTCCCATTCATTGCATGACTGACCACATGGTGTAGCAGCCTATGATACTTGACTGACAGCTCGCACCTAGGTTTTCTTCTGTCTATGTGATTGTCTTTGTTGCAGGAGCATGAAGATATGGTGATTCTTGTCAGAATTAGCTGCTCCAGAAATGTTTACTTACAGCTAATCGTTACTGAGAAGGGTCATGGTATGCGATGCTGCATACAAAACATTCACACTGCAATCTGCATTCAAAAACATTCATATGAAATACTTTCTACATATTCATCAAAAGAAGCCCAAGCACAAAACAGACAGAATTGGCACTTCGGTACTTGTACCTGGAATCCAGCTACACTGATCTTGAGACAACACCTGTTCTTTCTTTTCCAGTCTTCCATTCAGTATCAAGCAGCTATCATTCAAAGTTCTTTTTCACAAATAATATCCCAGTCTGTCACACAGTTGATATTATCCGCCTCTGAGAAGACAGATCTTTTCTAGTAGCTTGACAATAAAAGAAAATGACATTTTCTTGCAAACTCTTTTGTTAGGCCACTTAAAAGTAATACAGTATTCCTGCATTAGAGGCCCTGCCTTTTTCCCAATCTAATGTTCACTGGTACAATCTGTTAAAAAAAATATTTAAATAATTTCAGCTTTCTATCTGTAAGCCTCTGTACACAGACTATGGCTTCTCAAACACAATTATTCAAATAATTTGCCAGTTATTTCGCGCTTCTGTATTTTTTCTCTCTGTAGTTAAATAACACTGTAGAGTGTGCCAGTGTGCACATTTAGCTTCCTCCTCCATCTACAAAATAACTCTTCTAGGACAAGGTAAATACATAAAAATTTATATCAAATGGTAACTCTGAATGACTTCTTACAAACACTTCTCTTTAAGGGGCAAAATGAGCGATACAATGAGCCATTAATCAAAGCTTTTCTATGAAAAATACTTACCTAAAACCAAGCACACTCTGTAGTGTGCTTACTTAAACCAGTTGACCTAACCTTATTTAACATGGTCCTAGATATAAATTCAGTCACTTTTTGTTAACTTCAAACCTCTGGCTACTCCCTCAGATTGTCTCATGACTATCTGAGAGCCTCAAGCCAGAGCCATGGAACTGACAAACATTGCTAGCGCTGAGTGTCAAAGGATGCCTTTCGTCTATGTACAGGGGCGAGCACCAAGGCTGCTGCAGATTTAGACTGAAAAATATGTATCTTGAGTAGTAATTTGTAATCCAGACAAAATCTTCTGTGCTAAGGACATAGATATTCTTGTGCGGAGGTGTTAAAAGATTTATGAAGGCTTCTAAGGAGATAAGTTGATTTTCCGAATTCTTTTGAAAGTAAGTGTTATTAGGATGCATTAATAGGTTTTGTCTGTTTCTAGTTTAGGAAACATACTGTGCTTTTCACCCCAGATCACCTTGCAATTCTCACATTCATCCCTATGTGACATAATGCAGCTGAAACCAGCCCTGGAGCTATTATGCAATGCTGATGCCTTCTCTGTTTATAGTGGAAATCAGCCATTTTCTGTGCAGCCTGGATGTTACCATTCTGAAGTGTCCTACAAAATGGCATAGATGTTTCCTCTGTTCGTTCTAACAACCTTACAAATCCAGCTTTATAGAAACTCAAAAAGAAGGGTTTATCCTAGTTAATGATGCTGATTTTTTTAAACAAATTATAATTAATAACTTGTTCTGTTATGTTTAAGGTTATAGCTTCTGTACATGGAGATAGCAATAAGAATGATATACAGACCATTTTGTTTGAATATGTGTTTACTACTGGTAAAAAAGTAGCTATTTTAAAAACATTAAAAATGTTACAGTGATGCCAGAAAACCTATGGTGAGAAGAAACTACAACTAGACTTTGCAGTTCTTTGCTTCCACAGAAAATCAAGGGGACTTTTACCCTTTACTGCAGCAGAAAGGCAGGTAGGCCACCAACAAAATGCTTTTGAAAATCTCCATCACATGTTTCAGGGAAACCTACAAGGAAGGTAAACCTAACAGCACTCTGCAGGTGAATGAGCAAATAAATTATTTGCCTTAAAATGGAAAAAGCTATTTTTAAAACATTAATCATCAATGTTCCCTTTCTAAGGGTTGTTGCAGTGATATTGCTGAACATCTTTAAGTGGTGCATGTCTGCTTCACTGCAGCGGGCCAGCGAGAAACTGTTATCATAGTGGGCTTTTTTCTTCAATAAGAAGTAAGCTTGCTGAGAATATACTGGGAACAATAAAAATGCCTGCTGTTGTGCTGAGTTGTTCTCCTTTCATGCTAAAATACTTCTTTTGTATTCATTTTCCCAAACTAGTCTGAGTTACTGGGCTCCATCTGCTGTGTAAGTGACATATTACTTTAGGCATGATGTGGTACTGCATCTGTCTTTACGCTAAACTGGTGATCCTCCATTCAGAGTATGGGGAGAGTGCAGATAAAATGTCTTTCCTGACAACAAAGCATTACAGAGAAGGGTATAGACAGAGAATTTCTTTCTTTGTTGTTGTCAATTATACAAGAATTCGATTCAGTCAATAATCAGCTGTTTGGATTCTCTGAAGAGGGCTTATTTTATGCAAATTATGTACATCTTTGCTCCACTGAATCTATAACTACATTCATTTAGCTAAATAATTTATTTTAAAATGTTTTCATTGTGATGTGATTTTTTTTCATTATTTTGAACTTTGGTTTTCATATGTATACAATTTTGAGTAGAAATATCTAAGTTTAATACTTGTATATGTAGTTTGAGAATTTTGCAAGGAATGTATCAATTTGTCCTGTCCTTCATTCACGTTAGCCCATAGACACTGTACAGCACTGAACACTATTTTATTGTGATTTCATCATCTGTTAATTTGAAATGAATTTAAAAAAAAAACACCCTTAAGACAGGACAGGCAACAGCATCTAGATGGTAAACTTTACCACAAACATTTTCTGTTTTATCCACAAATATAATCTAATTCATAAAAACAGGTTTTCATTGTTGTCATTTCTAATTATCTGGGCAATTGTCCCCTCCTTTGGATAACACATAAACATTTTCATTTCCTGCAGAAGTCTGGGGCACTCTATCAATAAGAGAGAAAACTGTATTTTTCAATTTGTTATTAATTAATCATGGAATCTAGAAACTTTCTGGTCACTTAAACTTGTTTTAATACAATAAGGTTACAATAAGTGATAGATGTTATCAAAGAATAAAGAGAGAAAAAAAAAAGCCACAGGATGGTGAGGCCACAGGATATTAAGACATATGTGCACTCATTTCCATCTGCTTTTAATCACCTAGAATTAAACCAAGGAGCAAGAGTGGTCTTTCAGGCATGGGATTTGCTTATTCTGAAATATTGTACAAAGTAATTAAATGGTTCTTTACTGTGTTATTTATTGGAGCTGTTTGGGTCAACATTAACCTGTTTAATAGGTTAGCAATTCATGAAGACTGGTTATAAAATATGCTAAATTTACTGTTATGTCAGAAGCAACATATGAATTATTACAGTGACAGGTTCGTAGTTCTACTGATAACATCTAATGTATCAATTGCTATGCTAAGCATATTGTCTGTAGTTCCATATTAAATCAGGACATCTGAAAAGAGGAATGAGAGAACAGGGATGTTGTACAGTCTTCATGGTTATCTTAGTAGTGTGCAGTATTTGCCTGTCCTTATGTAGGTAGGAGAAATTATGTTCAGGTTCACATTATACTTTTTACAAAAGTACCTTAGCTGCATGTACTTAATAAATATGAAAATTATTTAAGTAAATTGAGTCACTCAGCGACATAACCATTGACCACAGATTTAAGCACATTAGAATAGGCAGTTCTGTGTAGAAGATAACATTACTATAAACCTTATTTAAGACTTGATCACTTGATAATTGGGCCAATTCTGCTTAATATCTTCATCAACTATCTGGATGAGGGGATCGAGTGCACCCTCACTATGTTTGAAGACAACACCAAGTTGGGCAGGAGTGTTGATCTGCTTGAGGGCAGGAAGGCTCTGCAGAGGGATCTGGGCAGGCTGCGTCAATGGGCCAAGGCCGATTGTATGAGGTTCAACAAGGACTTGGTCACAACAACCCTAAACAACGCTACAGGCTTGGGAACAGTGACTGGAAAGCTTCCCCAGCAGAAAAGGCCCTGGGGGTGCTGGCTGATGGCCAGCTGAACATGAGCCAGCAGTGTGCCCAGGTGGCCAAGAAGGCCAACAACATCCTGGCTTGTATCAGAAATAGCATGGCCAGCAGGACTAGAGAAGTGATTGCCCACCCTGTTCTTGTCACTGGCGAGGCTGCGCCTTGAATCCTGTGTTCAGTGTTGGGCCCCTCACTACAAGAAAGACATTGAGGTGCTGGAGCACCAGTAAAACTGGTGAAGGTTCTCGAACACAAGGCTTATGAGGAGCAACCGAGGGAACTGGGGTTTTTTAGCCTGGAGAAGAGGAGGCTCAGGGGGGACCTTATTGCTCTCTACAATTGCCTGAAAGGGGGTTGTAGCGTGGTGGGTGTCAGTCTCTTCTCCCAGATAACAAGTGATAGGACAAGAGGAAACAGCATCATGTTGTGCAGGGGAGGTTTAGGCTGGTTGTTAGGAAAAATTTCTTCACCAAAAGGGTTGTCAAGCATTGGAACAGGCTGCCCAAGAAAGTGGTTGAGTCACCATCCTTTGAGAGATTTAAAAGGCATTTTGTTGTGGCACTTACGGACATGGTTTAGTGGTGGACTTGGCAGTGCTAGGATAACGGTTGGACTTTATGATCTTAAAGATCTTTTCTAACCTAAATGATTCTATGATTAAAATTAAGTGAAAGTTTTCTATGAAATCAAAGTGTCATTGCATCATTAGATACAGGTAAAGATCTTACTTTTTAGTCAAAAGGCTTTAGTCAAATTAATTGTGTAAGATATCTTCACCTTCATGCGTTTTATGCCTTGTATTTCCTTCAACAAAGTTCTCAAAATAGCCTTACACACTGATAAGGAAAAGTAAATCCTCTTCATCCAGGGCTAAGAGGGATCAGAGAAAACAATGGAAACACAAAAGAGTTTAGAAACTGCAGGTAGGGGACTGCTGGATTGATTTGTTTACATGAATGGTAAGGAAAAGAAGTGCTGTAGCAGAGTTTAGAGACAGATTACTGAGGAAAATGTGTTTTATATGGAATGGCCACAAATGTTACTGTCTGAGGAAGAAAATAAATTTGGCTTTTTTTCTCAGATGCTTTATAATTGTTATTATAATGCAAGGTCCCAGAATTCTGAATTTCTAATATATTTATGGTTCTATTATTTCTAATATGAAAAGAAATCTTGGCAGTTATCATATCTCCAGGTTTCTAAAATGTGCTTTTGTTCCTAGCCAGAAAATATCAGTAGTTCATGGCTGGGAGTGGGAGTGGTCAGGGAAGATGGAGCTGTTGCTTTTTTCCATTCCTGCTAACAGAGGGGAATGAAAACCCAGTGGCGATGTTATTGCAGAGTTGCGAATCATTTACAAGTGAATCAATTATTATTATCTGTAGGGAAATGAAATGGGGAAAAAAAGCACCCCACTTTGCAGTTGTATTTTGATCATAAGACAAAAATGAGAAGTCAGCTCAGGTCCTGGTGGTACAACAGAAAGAACCAGGAAGCATTAAGAAGGTGGGGAAAAAGGTAAGGCTTGTCATTAATTTTGTATCACTCATGATTCCTATTACTTAACTGGTTCAACATTCTAAAATGTATTGTCAGATGTTTTTTCAATAAAAGTATTTTTTTTTATTTAAAAAAATATTTCATAATATGCCATTTTTCACTGAAGAACTTTTACTCAGCAACTGTTTATAAATTGGTAAATTGATGTTTTTTTGTTACAAATCTTGTGCAGATTAGAGTAGCTGAAGCCTAAAGGGACTGTTGACAGGGATACAGCCCAATCTTTCCACTGAGGAAAGATAGCAGCTTTGCCTTGACTTTTCTGCTTGGGCCATATGGAGGTGTTGCTGGGCCCTCTGTAGGAGGCATACATCCCCATCCATCCATCTCCCCGCCCACGTGGAGGAAGCTGTGGCAGCTCTTCTGAGGAAAAGGCAGCTGGCCAAGCAGAATCATCCCCCTGGGCTACATCCAGCTTGCAGGATACTAGAGACCTTCCTGGCCAGAGCTGCTCATGGCGGCTTTAGTTTGTGCTCTGAGAATACCATGAACCTTGGCTGAGCAAAGGAACTTGCATTTTACAGAATACTCTATTTCTGATACTTGCTTGGGAAAAAAAAATAAAATTGCACGTTAATTCTTCTGAATTTCTTATATTTGTCGTTTCAGACTGCACAGCTCCTGTGAAAAATTGAATGAGATCAGTGCATTTTGGAGGGATTTCCTTCTGCAATTATTACTAAGCATGTGTCTATTGCTTTTGGTTAATTGAGCAAACAATGCCCTTGATAGCCATTTCCTTTCACCATAGTCAAAGGCAAGGTAATTAGTTAATTGCCAGAAGGGGTTGTTAACTGCTGGTAATGAACCACTTTTGAGGAAATTACTACCACAGTACTATTAGATACTGCAAGTATGCGTGAAGGGGAGAAATACTGTTTCTGATATTTCTGTACCTTTTCCTGCAAGGGAGTTGTAGCACCTATATTGCTACCAAATTGAGGGGGGGGGGGGGGGGGGGGCGGGGGAAGGGAGAAAACAATTCTCATTTAGAGAAGAAAAATTATCTGACTGTTAAGAATAATTCTTCATGTGGCTGGCTAGTCATTATATGAATTTTCAAGACAATAGTCCATATCCATTCTTAGCCTTTCATCTTATAACATTGATCATTTGATCCAGCAGTATATAGAAGAACACTACTTTGCTAACATTTACATGATGAAGTACAACATGATGTATTTCTATGCCATTTACACAGAAGAACTTTGAAAACCCCTCATTCTAATCTAAGTGTTATTTTGTAAGTAGATTTGGATCAGACCTAAAGGATGGATGTTCTCATCACAAACTTTATTACAGTTCTCACTAATTACTATTCTTTTTTGACACATTTAGCAATACCCTTGGTATGTATCTCAAAAGACAAAGGGTTAGGTTAGGCTTATATCAAATATATGGAGGTCAAAACAGTTTTTAGAAGGTTAAATTATAGTGTAACTGCAACAAAAATAGGAATTAAACACGCAATCAATTTTTCAGAATATTTTGAAATCCTGATAAAACACTAGAAGCACATTTCTTTTTAGCCTTCATAAAAATGGCCCTCTGTACTGTGTTTCAGATGTTCATACAGAATCTTGTGATAAAGAAATTCAGTTTATTAAACCCAAGTACCTACAAGAACTATCTGTGCAGAGTAAGTGCAGTACAACTTACGTTATACTTCATGAAAATTAAGTTTCCAGTTGTGTTGTGAGTTCACAAAAAAATGGTATTACAAAATTTAAAAATGGCTCAAGCAGGACCACCTAGGGCTGGTTGCTCAGGACCATGTTCAGACAGTTTTTGAATTACTCCAAGATTGGAGATACCACAGCTTCCCTGTGGAACCTGTGCTCAGGTAGACCCTCCTGTGTTTCAGTTTGTGCCTATTGCCTCTTGTCCTGTCACTGGGCACCACTGAAATGAGCCTGGTTCCCTCTTGTTTATACCCTTCTTTCAAGTATTTATATACATCGATAAGATTTCCCTGCACCTTCTCTTCTCCGGGGTGAACTGTCCCAACTGACTTAGACTCTCCTCATAGGAGAAGTACTCCTGTCCCTTGGCCATCTTAGTAGCCTTTCATTGGACCTTCTCCAGTATGTCCATCTCTCTCTTGTATTGGGGGGCCCAGCACAGGACACAGTTCCTCAGAAGTGGGCTCACCAGTGCTGAGTAGAGGGGATCACCTCCTTCAACCTGCTGGCAACACCTCTCCTACCCAGGACACCATTGGCTTTCTTTGCTGCAAGGGCACATTGCTGGCCCATGTTCAACTTGGTGTTCACCAGAACCCCCAGGTCCTTTTCTGCAAAGCTGTTTTTCAATTACATACCATAAGCATATGCGCATATAAGAAGTTGTTAAAAGGTAATCACATTTATACTATATCTGGAGGGGGAAAATAGAAACCAGCAAGCTGGATGGCAGCCTCCACCTCTTCTGAGCAATTCTGCCTGTATGCAAAGAATCCACAGATGTCTCTCCTTGTCTGAAGAGGCCTTTGAGGTGAGCTCTACATACCATACATGTACCCACACAGTCATCTCCTAGCTATCCATGTCTGCTGTGTAAAAGATTATAATTTCCTTTTACAAGAAGTCCCTCCTCTTTGCAAACCAAGTGTTCAAAGAGTTGACAATAACTATATCGCCACATCAGATTAGTAGAAAATGCAGCAAAATAGTACCATTAACTTGAAGTCCTAGTCCTAACAGAAATAGTATAAGTTTCTACAAATCAGTATATATTGTCAAAAATAGTAGCTATTTTATCCTGTTTATCTCTTCATCAAAAATATATTACTATTTATTAATAATATATTACTATCTACCTAGTAATAGGCCACAAATTGTTGCTTGGGGACTGGCTGGGCATCCATCAGCAGGTGGTGAGCAATTGCTTTGTGCATCACTTGTGGTTTTTCCCCTTGGGTTTTATTCCTCTCTGTGTCTCCCTCCTTTTCATTACAATTGTTATTCTTGTTGTTATTATTATTATTTACTTTATTTCAATTATTAAATTGTTCTTAACTCAGTCTATGAGTTTTACCTGTTTGTGATTCTCCTCCCCAACCCACCAGGGGGTGGGGGTTGAGAGGGAGGTGAGCAAGCAGCTGCATGATACTTAGTTGCCCTCTGGGGTTAAACCATGACAGTCCTTTTTGGCTTTGGTAGCTGTATTGCTATCTACCTAGTAATATTAGATTTTTTTTGATAGATTATATTGTACCTGAACTTCTGGGAATATTTCCATTATAAGTAATTTGCATAATTACTAGCTAACTGTAATGTATTGATGACTATTCTCTCAGGATTAAAACATAATTAAAACACAAGTTCTCAAAAGGAAAATATTTTAGTCACAGAAAAAATGGGATACTTTTGGATAATAATAATTGTCATTTTTGTTTTCTTTGCAGAATAATTCTGAAGCAGATTTTAGCAGATAAATACAGAGCTAATGTCAACTTGTGTGCAGGCAGTACTTAAGAGAAAGCACAAAAAGAAAGGTACTATATTTTATATAGGTAGCAGATTACATATTAGTTTACTACATACCTTTAAAGGACAGGAAGGAGACACTGGGAAGCAGAAGTTGATGTATAGAAACTAAACTGACTGTAACCAGATCTCCCATTTGTGATCTATTTCAGGCTACATAGGCAACACCTACTTAAGGTATCTAAGTTCAAATACCTTTAGTTCCGAGCACCCCGTTAAGTGTGGAGGAGTTTCAGAGCAGCTAAGCAGAGACCTTGGACTGGCGGTGAATGCTTCCCTGTATTTCTGTACAAAAACCATAATCGTTTCACGTGATTAGCTCATCATAGTCCCAAGCCAGCAAGGAACATAAGCAACTACCGAAATCTCAGTGTTGTAGTAGTTGCATGCTTTCCTTAGGTCCAAGCCTTTGGAAATAGCTATCCACCCCCAATAGATTAGCTCCCTACCTCTCCCACATAGCTTTGCAAAGGAATTTAGATAGCACTTTAGCTCTCTAAATTTAGACTGCCACTTTAGTTCTCTAAATCCAGCTGTGAGACCCTCAGAAAGCCCTGCTTAGCTGCTACTTAACCTGAAAGGCACTGAAATTATCTCAGCACTGAAATACTCCACCAATGAATTCTTCTAGGTGCCCAGATTTCTGATGCTGGATAACGATATCCTGTGCATATCCTGAAGATGCCGAGCAGCTGTGAATGTGAGCATGGCAGATTCTCAAATTAGGCATTCTGCTGCTTGGCTTGACTGATCTCACAGACACCCTTATATGCCAACATTCAAATCAGATTTCAGATGTCCTATTGCCAGAGGAAGGGTTGTTAGGTTATTTCTGAATAATTCACTTCTAGTTCATTTTTGGGGGAGGTGGGATATCTGGTTTCAAATGCCTCTTCAAATCAGACACACAAAGTAGGTAAGAACCTGAATCTTTTCACTGGGATGTGGTATAAAAAAGAAACATAATTTCTGCCTGTTTTCTCAGAGAAAGGCCATCAGAAGCTAGGATTAATAACGTAAATCCTAAATCTTCTGACTACCTTAGCAACATTGCTGTTCAGCAGCTTTTTCTTTTTCCTCAGTGGTCTTTCTTACAGACTGGCTTGGGTGACTTTTTACTCTCCTAGAGCCTGCTATGGGTCATATTCTTAGGAACCTGGTGCTTTCCATGTGCAAGGAATTCCTAAATCTGGGCTGACAAGTTCACTACAGAACAAGTACCTACCAATCAGCATTACTAAAGCTAATCCCACTTGGAAATTTAAGTTCTGGCTGCTTCGTGTGCCATGTGTCTGAACTCTCAGTACTGCCTACTCTCAGTCTTATATTGCTGTCTCACTCCAGTAACTCCAGTCCCTGCAACAGATATGAGGTTTGCTCCTTTACAGTTTCAATTCAATACAAAATTCTTGCTGCTGTAAATTATAAAGAATCAGATGGGGTTCAGGATCACAGTTCTTTGGACTTGTCACAAAGAGAAACTGAGCAGGTGCAGAACAGCTAAACCCATAGCCTCAGCTGTAAGCTCCTTCAGACAAGTATTGTCTTTCATTTGCTTTCAACATCCCAAGCACACCTGGCAGCACTCAAAAAATTATAGTTGTAAGAGGATGGAGAAAACTAATAGAAGATGAAAGGAGTTTGTTACAAGTCACCATAAATAGTGAATTAAAAAAATATTCTGCTGGACTTAACATGCCATACAGAAAATGGTTCTAGTCTGGAAAATCAGCTTTTGTCAGGATTGTCAGGACAATTGGCATCCAGTTAAAAAGTGAACTCCACTTACTATACAATCTCCGTAAAAATATCAAATCAAGGATTAACCTTATCTGAGATTCCAACATGCTAATGATCTAAAAAAGTTACTTCACAGAATTTTATACACAATAGCACCTGAAAATAGAAAATAAAGACAGCTCTATCTATTAACCTTAGAGTTCTAATGGGAATCTGCATATTTTCTAGTTTTAAATGTATTTCAGGGGAAAATGTATAGTTTATTTCTGTAGCTGCAAGGACAAACAGTTAAGAAAAATAATCATTCCTGTTGCAGATTCTCAAGTTGTGCACTTAAAGTGGGTGAACATGAATTGGATCACTAACAAATGAAAGCCAGATAAAATATTTGACTAACACTGGGCCATAACAGCAAATGATGAATGCATTTTCAAGTGTAATTATTACAAGCCGATTTAGCCGACCAATATGGGGGGGGGGGGGGGGGGGGGGAGGAAAATGTCATTTTAGAATAACTCTTTGATTTAGAAGTTTGTAATGTTTAAAAAATGCCGTACTCTTATTTTTTAAAACTCTAATATGTTCTCATAATAAAAAGAATAGCTAAACTTTTTCATTATATCTTTAATGTTTTAATCACTCTATAATTTCTTATGTGTATTATTTTTCAGAATTTATATGCTTACTTTTAGACCAGAAATTAAACTGGAGTTTGGGGTTTTTTTTCTTTTTAAATAGGTCTACCAACCTTTCGGTATACATAAACTGAACTAGCGCTTTCATATTGCTTTGCAGTTTCCAGTGAGATAGAATAGACAAAACATAATTCGAGATAAAATAATTAATAGAAAGATCTTACGAGAGATGTTTTAATGCTCTTGCTGCAGAATTTGACAGGTTTGTTTTCATCTATGATTTGACAGGTCATTTTCTTGTTGATTTCATCCTGAAGAAGACAGAATGATTTAAACATTTCCATACTGTGTCATGGGAGAAATTTGCAACTCAACTCCAAATCGGCAAGTAATGTAGCTGCCTTTAGTGCCATGCAGTAACTGAGTTAAGCAAGCTGGTTTATAGCTTAACTAGACCTATTAGCCTGGATGCAGAACTGAAGTGCCACAGCTGTATTATTTTCAAATGTTAATTAACAGCTCTGTGTTAGCTATAGCTGTGCATTGTGCTGAAAGACCATACATCAGAAAACCTGGAGCTAGCTCGGATGTCTTCAGGATGAAACCATACATTACTCTGTTTAGTCCTGGTCAGAATACAACAGGGTTTTGTGAGCATGTGGGAGTTAATCTTGTGAAACACTTTAATTTTCTTGAAGAAATTATAGCTATAGGAAGAACCTGTAACATACATTACTACCACTAGCAAAATTGATGTTTTTATTTTCTGTATTTTCCTTACATAATTTTAGCAACATGCTACAAGCTCTTTGTTTACAGCATAAACTGATCTGCCAAACAATAGAATCATTTTTAGCAAAAGGTAATTTAATTTGAACAAAACATAACGTTCACAGAAATAATATACTGTAGGTTATGAATGTGTTTACAGTTTCATTCAGGGTTCATTCTTGTTCTAGTTCAGTTTAATAATAAGATGTTATTAAATTCAAAAGGATGAGAAAGAGATTAGTATAAGCAGCAATGCTCTATTAAAAACCTTGAAGGCAAGCAAATGATTTCTGTAGGGAATTTGCTACTCCTCATTACAAAATTGTATTAGACTTCTGGGGAATGTCCTGTACATTGTTCTGTATTTTATGGTGAGGAAACAAAAGTCTTTCAGTAAGTGGTTTCCGTTAGACAAGTAAAACTTCAGTGACTGCTGGCGATAATTCTGATATCTGAGTTGTGAACACATACTATGAAGCATGGCATTTGAAGAAGGTAACTTTTCACTACAAATATCACCATTGTACATAGCCTGTGAAATTCAGAGAAAAAGAAAAAGCATTTTAAAAAAATGCCAGAGAAATGTTCCAAAGATGGAATTGCTTTGTCCAGTTTAAATTATCTAAAGATTAAGTAGGTTTGAGGTTCCTCAGTAAATAAGTGGCTATTATTCAGTCCTTCAGCAGTGTCAAGTTTGATATCTAGTACTATATGACACTTCAGAACAAGAAATGCAAGCTGTATGCTGCTGGAAATAGGAGGGAACCCAGCTTTTAACCCCGGGTTGTTATATAAGAGCTGCATCGCTGTGCCTGCCTGAGCTCTGCTGGCATCAACCTAAATGCTGCAGGAGGAGCTATCTACCACCTTGACATCCCATGTGAATCCATAGCTAATAGCAACTACCTCCAGAGTAAACAGGTCCACTCTGCAAAAAAGAAAGAAGCAAAGCAGCCAAGAGTGGAAGTGGGGCAAAGGCATTTGATAGTTTATTTTTAATGAACTGCATGTAGTGACTTTTTTCCTTAAAATTTAGCTGGTCTGAGTTCTATCACTTCTGTATTTAATTCTTCTCAGGTTTTGACCTTCTAGAAAATGTCAGTAACTTTGCAGAAGATATTTTGTTGACAGTATTATTAGCCTAAAATGTTTTCATTAGAATAATTGCATATGGTAAGTATAGGGAGGTCTCTTTCTGTTTTCTAGTGTCCCTGTTATAGGGTTGTTCTATGTTTAATACAGCTGTTAGATCCTTGAGAAATAATATTAGTTTATTTACTAACTGTTGTTTTACTGTTTGCTAACTAATGTATCAGTATATTTTTAAGAAAGCATCTGTGTCAGCTTATGTGAGTATGAGAAATTATCAGAGCAATAATTTGTCCAAAGAACCATTACCTGCTATTTTTATTGTTAGTTTTTTTCCCGGTATGCACGTCCCAAATTATGAGGTAAAATGAGTGGGCATAGAAAGTTATATATCAAGCCTTCTATTCTATTGTGAATAACAGAAGATATTTGCATCTTGGAACAAATACAGTACTGAGAGAAGTGTATTTACATATTAAAGCAAGGGGTTATTAGATCTGTACAGAGAAAGACAGGAAAACTGTCGGTTTTTTAAATTGTGTTGTAATATGTAAGAAAATGGGTAACAATAAAACATGAAAAATATCCTGGTGAAAACAAAATATCTTCTATGTTGAAAGAAGAACAGCAAACTTAGCTTTGTTTGATTATGACCAGGACCTCACCAGCTTTGCTTACTGATCTGAGAAGCTAAAAACTGGGATAGTGCTGACTGGTACTGTAATGTTACTGTGTTGTGTTGATGTTAAGGACATCCTGACTAAGCAGTGTAGATAGATAATGTTTTGTGGGTACAACTGTATCACTGAGATCTGACTATTTTTGTCTAAGATTTACAAGTTTTACTGAAGAAATGGTTCTCCAAAGGCACAGACTATGGCTGAAAAACATGTTTCAGACTTTCTGTTTGCCATGTATCATTTAAGCCAGTGACAAATGAGAGTCAGTAAAAGGTGTTCAACCAGAAATCCAAGAGTACCACATGTTGCATCTTTTGCATTCCTGGAGAACAGAAATTACTAAACTGGAAATCCAAAAGTAGGCCTAATCATACACAGCATTCAAATGTCATGTATGTATTCATCCCCATAACAAGAACCATGCAGGTGAGAAGTATTTTTAGACTGAATGAAAATTGTCATCAGATGGAAGGGAATGTGTTAGAGTAGAAGCTTGAGTCACACATGGCAACACAGGTTCTTAGTTGTAATACAGTCCTGTCAAAGACCTGCACTGTCATTTATCTTTGATGTTAGGATTAGAATAAATATTCAAATTGGGGTGGGATGTGTGGGGGTGTGTGGTTCATTTATACTGTTCCAAACTCCCCCTTTGTCCTCTGATCCCTAAAATGCATCAGCTTACTCCATACTGATTTGTTGCAAGGAGAAAGACACAATTTGAATCTTTGCCAAAACAAAAGGTGAAACAGTGAATTTTCTTCTAATCTTGCCAGTACTATTCCTGAGGAACTGCAGTATAAAATCTATCACAAACTCAGTGGCTGCCAAGTCTAAGGAAGATGGAAACTTTTGTGGTAATCCAAAATTTTAGATGAATAAAGGGCAGCCCTTGGATATGATCTAGTACACTTGCCAGAGGCTATAGCATCAAATTTATTTAAATTTTTAGAGTATTTAATATACAGAAAGGCAGTTTACTAATGCTTTACCCATTTGTAGATTAAACAAAGGCTCATTAGCTCACATGAGACAGTTCAGTTTTATTTTTAGCTACAGTATGGCTGGTGCAATGCCTCTTCTTTTAGCATTTTCATTTTGCATTGCCTTCAGTCCTGACATGAAAGTTAACATTAATCTGCCAACTCATTCTGATTGGATTGTTTTGGAAGTCACTCCAAAGTCACAATGGCTAAATGGGATGAAGCTGTAAGACAGAAATGCATTGCAGTTAATACCTCTGCAGTACTGAAGCTAAGCCAGGGCCAGCCCTAATTCCTGAAAGAAAACAAATCCACAATAATCCATCCCTTAATTCTGAACAGAGTGGCACAATGCCAAAAAATATAAAACATGTATTCCTTACTAAAACACTGCATCTTATTCCACCATGGTTTCTCTTGGCCTTTTATTCATGTAGTTTGAGGTCAGCGAGCAGCATACATGTGAAGGTGTTATCCATACTGACACTTACAGCATTCCAGTGTTCTCCCAAAGTAAACGGACTTGGGGAGAGAGTGGTTGCTGAAGCAAATCATTTCAGTTTCTGTTGCAACAATTAGAAAGCAAAAATTAAGATAACTCCAAATTCCACACACAGCCCCACCCCCCCCCCCCCCCCGAAATCTGAGAATATTTTCAGGTTTTTAATCCATCTAATGTCCAGCTGAGTAAAACTAGTGTTGTTTTTTCACAATCTGGGTCAGATTTTGGTTCTGCAAATCAGGGATGATCCCATTCATGTATAATTAGTCTCAGTTTGGAGATTTTGATTAGGAGCATGTTGATTTTAGCCCAAACCTAGACTGTGTTATTTAGAATTTATTCTCCCTCAAGTGCTTTTGTGATGATAACCTAGTGTGACAAAAAGAACCAGTTTAGACATTTCCATCTTCATCCAAAAATGTGTCCTCATGTAGAAATAACCCTTAAAAATGTCTTAGTAACATGAAATACCCACAGAAATGAATAAGCACACTGGGGTGAGTTAGGTGTCTAGAAAGAATTTCTAGAGGTCAGATCTCATTTAGGACACCTTAGGATTCCTTTGTGATAGCTTTTTTGTAATGTAAACCTCATACATTATTAAAATATATTTTTATGCCTTATGTTAAATCAAATGATGAAAGAAATTTTTTTCATTACCTGGCCAGAGCTGAAAAACAAGAACAAAGTGGTGACGTGCCCCACTTGCTTCAGGGTTGGCAGGGCTTGCTGCGAATGAAATCCTGGTGATGCTCTGAGGCCTGGAAGTTACACATCTCCACAAAGCATGGAAGCATTTCAAGAAATTTTCTTTAAACTGCTTCACAGAATATTGGAAAAAAATGTTTTCAAGCATTACACAGACATACATATAAAGATATCTTTGTGCATTATTCTTTATGAATCCATTTTCAAACCACTTAGTCAACTTGGTATTATTTTTGCTATCTTTGGTAAGACTGTCAAACCCTCATCTTTGCAGCAAAAAAAATCTGTGGCCTACAGAAATTACTTGATATATGAAGAGTACTTACTGCACACATTTCAGAAGCCCAGGTGAGACAAGGAGGAAAAACATCTTCTTGCTTCCTTCCAGCCTCTGGCATGGCTTCCCAAACACAAGTGCAGAGGGCTGTGCAGGCAAAGATGAGCTTTCCTTCCCACTGTGTCTTAACCCCTGTGAGATACCTGACTTTGGTGCCATGGTCAGTATATGGCTGGATGGCTGGAGAGCGCTGCATGACGGTAAGTAACTGCAAGCCAGTCCCCCATAGCCTGGCCCACCTGTGTTCAGTGGTGAAATGGTGCAGAACTTTGAAAAGAAATACAGCTCCATGTACAACCCTACGTTTGAAACAGGCTCAGCTCATCAGTACCATGCTGATGTAGCTGTTTGCTTCTCTTGGGGTGGCTAGCTGTAGCTCTGTAGTAGGTACTCACACATACACATGTAAGATAATATTTATGTCTATCGTTAACATCTATTTTTAAAGGTTGAAAACCTTACTTACCTCCAGCAAATGCTGCAAACAATTGACTCACAAGTGAACTATAAATAATGTTTGCAGCACGAGCCCATGTAACATACTGCTCTAGCGTTACTGAATATTCAGAACCTGCTGCCTCTGGTAGCTATATACGTCATGTTCATGACAGGTTTGGGCTTCAGTAGCCCAGAGCCTAAGATCCGGCATGTGTTTTGGAACTAGAGCTTTTGCAGATTAGTGAATACCAGCCACAGGGCCAGGTATGATGTGGAAACTTGAAAATACAAAGTGTCTGTACTGACATTCTGAATATTACCAAAAAAAGAATATAAAATATAAAGGTTGGGAGGAGATGAGGGGAATGACCACAACACTGATAAATGCTGCCAAGCATAAGGAAATTTAGGCAGCTACAGGCCCATCCTCCATCATGTTCAAGGCTTCTGTTCTAGGCAGATTTTTGAAGGAAAGTCTGAAGGCATGGAAAATGTCATGAAACTGGGTTTAGCAAGGATAGAACTTAGCAGACAAAGCTATTAAATGGTTGGCCATCACCAAAGCAAATGTGGTAGAAGATGGGAGAGGCTCTGGAAGGGCAGCTGCATGTTTCCACCACGTGGATTTCTCTCTGTTGGAATTAAGGAACTAGCCACTGTGCTGCTGGCCTGTGCCCTAGGAAAGGGCAGAGCACTCAGTGTGTAGGAGAAGGGACGGAGAAGGAATGGATCTTCCACGTGTTGCCAGCTAGGCTGATGTAGTAAGTCTCCAGCATCACTATCACAAGAGGACAGCCCTGCAGTCTGTTCCCTGTTTGGCAGGAATAGAATAAGAAGAAAATGAAAAACATGGGTTAAGGAAAGATCTCAGCTACTGCTCCCTGGTGTACAGCTCAGTGTCTATGGTCAATGCTGCGTTATACCCCTTTCCAAGGAGGTTGTCTTGGAGGCAGAAGAATAGGAGCTCATGGAAGCAAGATTCTAGTAGTGATATGGCCATCTGCTTACTGTGCTGCACGTCACACAACAATTCAACCAGAACCTGAAGTGCTGTGATGTACACTTTCTTGGCTGTGTCTACATAAAGTCAACTTGTATTCAGTCACACCTAGTATGGAGATCTGTGTGATAAGAATGTGGCTACTTCTAGTTATTGAAACAAAATCACTGCATTCACACTGTCTTTCTTTTCAGCAACCTTGCCAGACCAAATCAGGCTGTGCTAAACTATCTTCAAGTGTGTGTACCTGCAACGTGAATGGTGGGCTAACTGAGCAGTCTAGTTGACTAAATTAATGCATGTATTGGTGCATATTAAAGAGTTGACTATGGTGTTAGAATGTCGATACACAGATCAAGCTACAGATTAAATATTTGGGTTTTGAGAATTTGTCCTGAGAGATTAAACAAATGAAACAGATATCCTTCTTTTGATTATTCTATTCTTTTAATATTTGCCCAGGCAAAGCTATCTTGAACGTCACTCAGACATTGCTGTCAAAACCCAAGGTTATAGTAATAAGTTTCACATCTCGTGTGATAAATGATATCTTTGCTTTATGGGAGAAGATAATTGCATATAGAAGCACTGTAATCTTGAGCTGCAATTGGTCAAAAAAATTTAGCTAATGGAGTCCACAGCAAATTTTTAAAATGTTTTTACTTTTGCATTTTGCTGCAAAAATACTTCCATATTACTTGTGGGAAAACGCTGAAGTTGATTAAACAGAAATGTCATCAAATGCACAAAGGGCTGAACTGCATTATTTTGATCTAAATCCCAAACAACACAAGTACATTCTTTTGCTGCCCTGACATAGCACCAGTAATTGAAATTCAGGGTCTGTATTCTAGACTGTTTTCCAGCTCTGCAGTAAAGCCAAAAGGTTTCAACAAAGATAGAGTCCTGACTTGACCCTTTGCCCTCTGCCTTACCACATTATACTTATTATTCTGTTTCAATCTGCCATTTAAGGATTCTTCCATCAGCGTTCAGATATCTGAACATCACACATAAAACTGTGCAATTTCAATTAAAATTCATCTCCCATGTGCCATTTTATTTTCAGTGTACAGGGTGCTTGCAGAGAAAAATAATGTTTGAGCTGTTCTTAAAGTCAGTGAAAAGCGTCAAAGATTCTCCCCTGAGATTTTTCAGTTGTGGGGTTAACATCTGCAGGAGTTGGTATCAATTAATTAATGGTATCAATTAATATAAATGCTAAGGTGCTGTAATGGGTGGTTTTTTTCCTTTATCATGTAAACTGATGGATGCAGAAAATTAAATTAGAAGGTAATCAGATAAATTAGAGTTGATTTGCCATACAAAACAGGAATTAGATAAAAACTACCAGAAAATGTATCCAACAAATTGTTTCCTAGCAAAAAATAATCTGCCTAAGTTTTGGGTGACCACATTTGCAAAGAGAGTAATTACTATTTTGAGAACAAAAATACTGTAGAATCCTAGAATCATTTAGGTTGGAAAAGATCATTAAGATCATCAAGTCCAACTGTTAATCTAGCACAATCAAGTCCACCACTAAACCATGTCCCTAATCAACACATAAACACTTATTTTAAATACCTCCAGGGATGGCTACTCATCCATTTCCCTGGGCAGCCTGTTCCAATGCTTGACAACCCTTTGGGTGAAAAAGTTTTTCCTAATATCCAAACTAAACCTCCCTTGGAGCAACCTGAGGCTTTTTCCTCTTATCCTATCTATTGCTTGTTACTTGGAAGAAGACATTGACACCCACCTGCCTACAACCTCCCTTCAGGTAGTTGTAGACAGCACTAAGGTCCCCCCTGAGCCTTCTTTTCTCCAGGCTAAAGAACCCTAGTTCCCTCAGCAGCTTCTCATAAGACTTGTTTTCTAGACCCTTCGCCAGCTTTATTGCTTTTCTGAGTTCCTCTTGCTGCACTGAAATTTCATTTTGTTTCCTATCACTAATATTCTCTAAACCTTTTCATGTAGAATAATGACCCTATACAAATATTTTAAAAAATATTTACTATCAGGAGGTAACATCATCATTACACTCTTGTATTTTCAAATTTGAAAATAATGCATGGTTCCGGTATTATAGAAATGTATGTTACAAATTCAGGTCCTTCCAATACCAGAAAAAATCAGGGCTAATAGGAAGAGTAGTAAAAGAAAAAAGAGAGACAAAGCTGAGAAAAGTTATATTTAGTAAAGCTGCTTCAAGTATTGGTTTGATTGTTGCTAAAAAGCTATTCTAAAATATGTATTAGACGTTTGTTAGTAACTGAAAACTTCATTTGATACTCAGAATTTTCCCTGTATACAATGTTATATCATTCAACTGTCTATAAAAAGGGGGAGTAAAAGACTCCTCATTCCTAAAGTTTATAATGAGAAAATCCTCTGAGGAAAAAAAAAATATCCAAGTTTCTTTATATACCCTAATAATAGACAAAAAAGAGCATCCCATGAGTCCTGGCTTTTTGTTTTCAGATTTTTTTATTATTTTTTTTTTTATAAATAAGAAATACAGTAAACATTTATACTTATTTTCTACCCCTTTGTTTCTTATTATATACTACATGATGGTAAACCTAGATCTGGATTCATTCCTGACACCTTAAAATCCCAGATAAATCTTCCTGCTACAGCATTAGAAGATGCCAACTAGCTCTGCTGGAAATGGCATCCCAGCATCTTGTGCAGCTGTCTGACCATGGGGAGGGCCAGGATTTTCAGAAGTGACTAACAATTCTGTTGCCCAAATGAAACCTCTTCATGTGTCAGACAGTGGGTAGAGCCATATCTTAAAAATCAATATCTAAATGTGTCTGAAGGAACATACTTAACATCTTTGGAAAGTTTTAGCTTATTATTTAGGACAAGGAGTGAGCTGTTAGGCAATTATAAAGGAGGTGAGTGTTGTCTTATGATTATATTGCCTTTGCCCTACAGAACTTGTCCTGTGAGGAACATTTGCCAGGTTCCCCGGTCAGACATTATACTTCTTGTGCCACAGAATTAATTGAAAATACATTGTGGGGTTTCATATTTTAGAAAAGGCTCTATACAACCATCTTCATGAATTCAACTTGTGGAAAGAGGCATGATTCTTTCACTTATTTTGAGTCAAGAGGTTTGACAATGTATATCCTTTCCTTCTGTGTCAATATGGCACTGTAGAAAATCCTGAATAGCTGAAGTAAACAAATGGATGAAAAAAATCAGCTCAGGGCTGCTCAGTCATAACTGTATGTCTGATTTCCACTCTCAAAAACCCCTGAAAAATATTTTTTTCTGTGATTCTGTGAAAATCTGATTTATTTTTTTTTCAGGAACAGTGCTGCATTTGCTATGCATGCCATGAAATATTTGCAAAGAGTATTTTGGAAAATGTGGTGACTTCAGCACAAGCAAACATGGAATCATTTGTCACTCATTTCTTCCAAGCCAATCTAACAGACAACACATGCCAAATGATCCTTCTGTGTAATGTGGCTAAAAAAAAAATGCTCTGTGTACTTCTAAACATTAGAATTCAGATGTTTACTAGGCAGGAAAAGTGCTTTTAGAAAAAAAACAACAACAAAAGCGCCAAGATCTGCACGTGCTCTAATGCCAAATTTTTCTGTGCCAATTCAATATTCCAGCTAGGAAAGAAAAACTTGTAATAAACGCACAGGCTATTTCATACAGAGAAGGCACTTTCAACTTACAGAAGAAATTTTAATTTCAGGAAAGAGAATTTGTTATATTAAAGAATTAGGGATGGATTCACGTATGAGATCATGCAGTAGAACACTCCCACTTGTCCTACAGACCCAGACTAGGAAATGTGAAAAGCGGAATAGCACATTAGGTATGTTTCACACTCTGTTGTTCAGCTGTTGTGGGGAAAGTCCCCATTGCTCCACAGCCTTTAACCTCTTTGTAAGACCACATGTTTTTAAACAGCACTGACAATCTCACATTTATAAGGAAAAATAACAATCCAGGATAGCAAGTCAGCAGCTTACAAGTGTTTCTGGTCAGCAACAAGCCATATGTAATATTAAGCCTAATTGTTTAAGTATGTAAACTTCTGAAGGACATAATATAGTAAGACACTGATGCATTTTCCAAAGTGGACCTAATAAAGAACTTTCTGATTATTAACAAGCATAGATCTTAGGAGTAAATGCATGAAGCTATTGTGCCATTAGTAATATATCTTCTTAACCATCTTATCTGGAAAAATGAGCATGAGTTCAATTTTTCAAAAAAAAATTGGAAAGCTGAAAAGAATAAAAGAAAACTGAATATGGAAAGGGAAGTCACCTGTGTCAGTATTTGTAATGCTGGTCTCCATTCTGCAGTGGACAATGATACGCTTTTTGACATGGTCTAAAAGCTTATGATTAGAAATGAGATGGAGATTACATGCCTCCATTTTTAAATCCAAAGGGTAGTTACTGAGGGTGCAAGTTGTGTCCTTGAGGAATGCCTCTGGAAAGTGTAAAGTAGAAGATCCCCTATGTGCAGGGCCTGTCTTATTTTCACTATTCTTTTGGACAACAGTGTTTGTTAATTACTAAGTACATAGCCCAATTCTTAAGACTGTATTAACTTACAGCAGGTTTTCGAAAGGGATGTAACTCTGTTTTCTTTTTTCACTCCAAAATGTATTTGTTTTGCTTCTTCTAGCATAGAGGACAGAAAATCAAACCAGACTCATCAACTGTGTAGATAGTTAGTGGATTTGCTGTCCACTAACTTTACCTAACTGTTCCTTTTCTTGCACCACACTGGCTGTGCATCTTGTCACTTGGTAAGATTGGAGGAAAGCAACACTGGAAATCTGCTGCTAGAAATCACTTGGTGTCAAAGCTAGTGAGGGAGGTGCTAAAAAGTAACCTGTTTTACAGAGAAAAGAAATAGGAATCTGTCACAAACTGTGGGTGGAGGAAGAGTCTAAAGCTCACGATGGTCTTGTGTCACCCCCAGGAACAAACAGCAGCCCCTAATGTGCATGAGAGGCCTCAGAAAATCTTTACTAAATACTTAAGGAATTTACTGACCTTCAGATTGAAAAGAATCCCGAGGAAGGGCAAGATGAAGAAGGTGGGTCAGTAGCACTGAACTCTATTACGCTGTAACAGCTGTTGCTATCAGACCGAAAACATTTCCGTTCCTCTTATTCCTGCTTTGATCCTGAACCTAATCCTATGGGCTGGCCAAAGTAAATAGTGCATAGATCAGGCAGATTTCACCATAACACTTTTAGTAGAGGGCAGTTGTGTGAATTAAATTGCTTGATATGTCCAGAAAAATAATTTATCTCTCTTAATTCACTATAATGATCTACTGGTTTGACTAAAGACTTTTTGTAAGGAAAATCTTCTCCTGCCTTACACCATAAAATCACCTTAAAAATGTCCTCATCTTGGAACACTACACTATATATCTTGCAAAAATATTCTCCACCAGTATAAATAAAGGCTTTAGACATGTCACTCCTTATTAATATCACAGCATTAGAAACTAGAGACAAAAGGAGGGCAAAATTGTTGTTGCTTTATTTAGAAACAAAGTACATGGGGAAAAAAATGTCTCACCAGTTACAAGGCACATGGCGATGTCACATTCCACAAAGATTTTGGTGCAAGGAATATAACAGTCTGTATCTGTTAATTTTTATAACACTTAACACTAACTGGAGCAGAAGGAAAATACAGTATGTTCCTTTACTGCTGTTGTTTATGGCTAAATATAGGAATCCTACGAAGCCTGTAGGTAAATTCTTGTTATCTAAGGGATCGTTCATTAGTCAGTCAAGTCTGCAAGTCTGTAGGTAAGACCAGGTCATCACACACTATTGAGATGCCTGATGGTGGCTCAAGAGTGTTTAGAAAGGTCTGACTTGAGCTCATTCTTAAGAATTCTTCAGATAAGTTGTATTCTTCACTGTGTTCACAAACAGATCACTGCTTGCATCTCAGCTATATGACTCCATAACAGAATGGTACCCATATGTGCACCATGCCCTCACACACCCTTCTTCCCTTTGAAATGAAATGTAAATGTTCAGGGAGGAAAAGAGCTGCAGTGTAGTCCGATGTTTTCCACAGTCTGGATGGCAGGGGACTGGAGCTGCAGAAGCAGCCGGTCACCCGGCCACGGAAGTGCAGCCAAACGGCGACACGGGACTCTCCGTGCACTGCACTGTTGTGTACATAACGGTGTGCAATCTTACGTGACACGATTAGTCAGAGGAGAGGGGTATGTTATTGATTTGAATTATAAACACCTTCTGGCATATCATAATGTTGAGAAGACAGGCAAATTGTATACATACATACATATATCATATGTACTTTTCCAGTCAAAAGGTTGCTAGTTTTTGCATAAGAAAATAATAATTTTCATAACCTTTGTGCCTTGCTTGTTTCACCTTGCCAGATTTGTACCAGCATTATTTTTAACAGAAATTTTGAAATAACTTAATGAAAGTTAATTTGACACTCACATATGTAGCAGGTGTGAGAACAGAAGAATTAACACCTTCAGATACTGATATTTAAATTATCAGTGCTTCTAAAAAATTATTTTTTCTGACAGCTCATAAAAAAATATGATAGCAGCTGCTGATACCAGGAAGCAAGATGGTATCCAATGCATGCACATACACAAAATGTGCAAGGCAGAAAGTTCTGTATAGGTGGAATCTGTTTCAGCTGTTTTGAAACACAAGTATGAAGTGGTAAACAGAATGTAGAGTATAATCCGCTTCACTGTCTGCAGTTCGTGACTGATAAATACTCATTAATAACCACAAAATCCAATGGACACTTGAAACATAACACACAATTTTCACTGTGCTTTCTCTGATCTGTCAAGATTCTCCAATAAGCTGAGATTCAGTCTTGGCATTTGAAAGCATAAAACACAACACTGGCAACCTGTGTTTTCAAAACCATCAGAACTCCATGTGGATACAGTCATTAATTCCTGGATAAGATCACTTGAAAGTTATTCAAAGTGTTTCATTAAATGCTCTGTTCTTGTGTACTTTCTAGAAAAGTACCATACCAAGCCTGCTGCACTTCTAGATTAAATGCTGTAAAAAGATGTATGGTACGAACATTTTGGAGAACAGATCATTCAAAAACCTTGTCATCCTGAAAGAAATGTGTGTTAAGGAGGAGGGATCTCTAGTGTTTTGGGGCACATGTTTTAGATGAAGGCTAACAGTTGTGTAAAGACTGGCATAGTGAGGTAGACTGTGCTGAGTGTATCTTGACAAGCATCGCGGTGTGGCAGGGAGACTAGGACACTATAAACTGAAGCACAAAGCAGAACACTATAAAAAGTTAAAGTTCAGTCTGTGGTCAGTGAAAGCAAAGAAGGAAGCAATGGTTTCTAAGTTTTCATATTAGTCCAGAGGATTTGAGGTTTTGATGCATTCAACCAATACGCAAAAACAAACTGCATCTCTACCCTGGGTCCAACTGCAGAAACACCTATACAAATGTTTGATATTACATGGATGTTATTGACATTTCTAGGATTTTGAAAAATACATATGTTTGCTTCCCACTTCTACATCAGAAACTGGACACAAGCATTGACTAGCCAGCCTTCTGACAGCAGTTCATAGACCGCACATCCTAGGATTTAAATGTCCCAAGTAAAAAAGTTTCCTGGTCCTCAAAAGAACTGTATAACTTAAGAATTTCTTATTCAATGATGCATCCAAAGACTGAAATGTCCAGGCTTGGTTTTCCCCAGCTGTGTATGCTCCTGTGTGAGTGATGATGGGCTCAGCCATCCATGTGCTGCAGAGGGAGAGAGCTCTCACATTACTCTGCCACAAATGTGTTGTATCCTCATGCCTTGTGGAAGGGGGGAATGTGGTAACTGAAGAGCCCCATAGCTAAAAGCTGACTGCCGAGCAGACTACTGGTTATGCACTTCAGTTTCTTCAGATGCGCTGAAGTCCTAGTGGGGATACCGATTGCTGCTACAGACATTTTAGAGGTGTTTTTTATGCTGGTGTTTTGGGGAAGCTGCTGGGAAAGAAGGTGCCCAGCTCCTCCCAATAATTAACGTGCTGTGTCGGATCAGTCTTTCTTCTCGACAGGGGAAGCCCAAATTCACCTTTAGCAAGTGCTACACATGAAGTAAAGGCATTGCTGCTTTGGTGATGATTAGTGTTAGTTAATTTACTGATTTGGAGAGGGAGAAGAATGATAATATGATAAAATCCTGGCTATAGGAGTGAGAATAATGGGTTCTATTTTTACCTCTTCAAATTAGTTTAAATTACTCTCTTCCACTTGTACAAAGAAAGTGGTAGTTTTAATTTACATACATCCCGACTTAAAGCACTGTTTTTTTTAAAAGACAGCATTTTTGTCTTTGTATAAACAGTGCTATGAAAATAGCTTAACAAGTTCTTTTCATTATGAATTAGGACTGTTCAGTCATCTAGTCACAGATTTTGCAGATACATTTTTTTTAATGCCTTTTAAAGAAACAATGAAAAAAACCATCTAAACTTGATCTTTGCCTTAACTTCTCCTGGTAGGGAAAAATCAAGCAAAAAACATGGCACTTGGGATTGTTGTAAAGTGGGGTTCGTAACTGTACCCTACTCCATGGGTTTTGCATATAAAAATTACATAAAGACTGAGAACTTTGTGTTCTATAAAAACATTGAGACATATAAATATCGTATGTCTAGGCTAAAGTAATTGTCTGCAGTTCATGGAGAGAGAAAGGAGCCTCCAGTGAGTCATTCATTCCCCTTCAAAAAATTAGTTGCTCGAGACTCGCAGAATTGTCCTCCCATTTCTCTTCATCAGAGGGAGCATAAGTGACTGGTTTAGTAAGTACACTTAATTTTTAGCAGATTAAATTGGTTACTATAGAAAAAAGTAGAATTAGTGTCAGTTTTTCTGCAACTTTATAAAAACTTGTAGGACCAACATGATCAAAGTTATGAGGTTTCTATCCTCTTTGGTGTAAATTATTCTGCCTGTAATACTATTATTTCTGTCAGCTTGTCCCAGGTTTCTCCAGATTGGCTGTGAGTTCCTGGCTGCATGTGAATACAGCTAGAAATTAGGTCCCATATGGTTCTGGACACAACCCAATACTAAAATCAAAAGGGTTACTTCTAATCTGGGAATTCAAATCCACACCATACTCGGAAATCTGAAAGCACTCAGATTCAAAGTTGGTTTTTTGCTGGGCTCTACTTAACATCAAAGGTCTAAATGTAACATACATGACAAGAGGAAGACAATGCAGAGAGGAAAGAGTGAGTGGGCAGAATTCCACTCACTAAGGCCAGGAATAGATTTGCTGTTGCTAGCAGATCTGCCACTAAGCACAGGGCACAATGCTGTAAATATCACAGCATGGCATTGTCTGCATCTTACAAAAGATCACACCAGGGCAATCGAGATGTGGTCTCCTCTACTACATACAGCTCCAGTGTTCAAAGCAGGAGGTTTGCCATCAAGCCCATACATTTTATGCTGTGAAAAGAATGCAAGATATTTTTGTAGCTGTCTGGGTTCTCTCTTTTCCTTTAGGCATCTCTCCTTAGGCAGCCTTCCAAATGCAAGGCCACATACAAAACCTAAGGATTTTAAAGGAACAGGTTAGAAGTAGGAGGTTTGTGTGGCTTGCAGTTTGAAAGGTCAGAGAGCAGATAACACCTGACATGTAATCTCCAGTGATCACTGTTCTAAACCTGCCTTTTAATACTTTACTTTTTAAAGGCATATAATATAACCAATAATTACTATAAATTTTGGGAACTTGAAATTATTTGCTTATTTTCCTTTTTTCTTTAGTGATCTTTCATTCATGATCAAGCTAGTCTAATCCATATGTTTTGCTGGCACATGGAGTGAAACAGTTCCACAAAGCTCTCCACAACCAAATAGACATAAATGAAATGATAAACATCATGGACCGTGGTGGAAGCCCATTAGCATTGGCCAGATTATTTTTAACAGAATTAGATCCAAGGAAGAATTGTAGAGGCCCAGACCAGCATTTCTTCAAGCACAGATTTACTGGGAAGTATGCATCATGTTCTCATCCTCATTAGTTTTTGTCAATGACTCTTCTAGGACACTGCAACTTCTAGAACTCCAGTGAACAATGTTTCCAACCCATTTCATGCCTGAGCAAGAGGGCTGAGAGGAACTATAGTGCACTGTTCTGTGAACATGACAAGTATTGCCACTACTAAGACAGATGGGCATTATTAAGACCAGCTGATTCAATGTAGGATACCCATTCTCTGAGCACAGGCATGTGCTCTTTTCACATGGCCCACAAGGTTCATGTGGAAGTATCCCATCCCCATTTATCCTTAAGCTAAACCACTGTGATTAAAAACAGGATTTTCACTAACAAAAGGCACTTTTTTCCCCTGGAGTAGTAGAAAGAACCAGTTAGATAAAAGAGGGTTTTTGTAAGCACAACTTGAATATAGAAGAAGCCTCCAACACGAAGAGATAGGTGAGCAGTGGACAATGATAAACTAGGGGAGTAAGCTAGAATGGGAAGTGGAATACTAATAGTACTAGAAAAGTGGTTGATTTGGATATGTACGACAAGAAGTGGAGAGATTGGTGTGTGTCTTAGAAGGTCAGAGTAAGGGGAATGTCAGCATTTAAGACACCATCACAAAAGGAGAGGGAAAATTCTGGAAACTCTTTCTGATAGGTATGAAGAGAAATAACAGAGAAACAATGACAAGTGGAATTGGGAATGAAAAGCCAGGAAAGCTAAATATTTATAGAAAGTCTTTATTATTGTTTGAGGCACCTGAGTTACCGATGCTAATGCTATGGAGTTAATCCTACATTTACATCTTTCTCTGATTTTCACCTCTTATCATGTAGAACCTTTCTGGTACACAGCACTTCAATCTGGCATGGGGAAACAATGAACACACATTTTGCTGCTGATCCCAATCCCTCCAGTTATACTGAATATTGTCAATTTCTGTATTTATGCACTGGCTCTTTTGCACTGCTGTACAGCCTTACTAGAAACCTCATGGTAAACTCATAAGCAACATGCAGAAGATCTGGTAGTATCTCTTGTGTAAAGTGTTATGCATTTGATGAAAGAGACTTGTTACTCTCCTTCCTTCCATAGAACTCTACACTTTATGTGCCCTGAAAACTCAAGACTTGCGTGTTTCCACAAACACATATCTAACAAGGCCTGTCTGACTGAGACAAGAAAGAAAGGCAATGAGAATCCAATATCTGCATCCTGATAGAATTTGCAGTACTACAAGAATGACCAACTTGTTTCTTGAAGGGCAAAAGGTCATGAACAAACAGAAGATGGATGTAGATGGATAGAAAACAAAGTCAGCAATTTAAGACACGGACACACATCAAAGGAAAATCGCAAGCTTCACCAGGAGTGAAAGGAAGATATATAGGTAGATTTGAGATTTTCTGAAGAAGCATTCATCAAGATGGAAATACAAAAGGAGAGAGAAGATGGTCTTGCAGAGTGCAGGGTGAGAAAACATGCTCCTGAGGGAGGCAGCAGGAGGGATAATGTCTGATGGTAGTAGATTAAAGAGTACAGAAATTATTAATGAAATAGAACTTACAATATTGGACAATGGCATTGCTGCAGGCAAAATACAAACCAGAGAGCAATTTTTTGAAGAGTGTGATTGGGAAGTTGGAATTTTCTCAGATTTTTAACTTTAAAAGTGCTATATTGCTCTTGTGTCAGGGAAGACAGCACAGGGCACAGCTGCACCATCCTCAGTAGAATAGTGAAAGATACTAATCCCAGGTGTTGTGGCTTAACCCTGGTAGGCAGCCCAGCCCCACACAGCCACTTGCTCACTCACCCCAGTGGGATGGGGGTGGGAATTGGAAGGGTAAACATGAAAAAACTTGCCTGTTTAGATAAAGACATTTAATAAAGAAAGCAAAAGTTGTGCACACAGACAAGGCAAAGTAAGGAATTCATTCACTACATTCCACTGGTAGGCAGTTGTGTAGCCATATCCAAGAAAGCAAGGCTTCATCATGCCTGACAGTTACTTGGGAAGACAAATGCCATGACTTTGAATGTCCCTCCCTTTCTCCTTTCCCAGCTTTTTACTACCGAGCACAGTGTCGTATGGCATGGAATACTCCTTTGGTCAGTTGGGTTCAGCTGTCCTGGCTGTCCCCTTCCACCTTCTCGTGCACCCCCAGCCTAATTGCTGGCAGGGTGAGCATGAGAAACAGGCGACCTTGACACTGTGCAAGCACTGTTCAGCAATAGCTAAACCACTGTGGTGTTATCAACACTGTTTTCATCACAGATTGAAACCATAGCACCATACCAGCTGCTACAAAGAAAATCAACTCTATCCCAGCAAAAATCAGTACACTAAGGGAATGCAGTACTTCCTGGAATTAATTAATGTGCATGAAAGGTAATGACTTCAGGTCTTCATTTAACATGATAAGCTCTTTTTTTTGCACTCCCTCAGCTGTGTGGGGAAAAGAAAGGAGTCTATGTTACCTTTTTACCACAAGATGTGGGAACTTACTGAGATTCAACCAGGCTAACAAAGGATGAGGAGAGCAAACTTAAACATCTGCATGTACAAGCAAGGACTGAAAAGTCTGCCCTTATTTTTTGTGGGTTTTTTGGCCATTTATGGGGAGCTCTCAGTCCCTACAAATGTAGCTTCCTTTTTAGTATGGGTCTGAAACTGCCACCGTTAATACTGCCAACTTACGGGGCAGTGGCTGTCACGCAATGGGGGAAATGGCTGAGGCAAAGCCAACCCCTTAGCAATTCTCCCCTCTGTGCTTGCCTTCAGGGCTGCCTTGGATGAGTGCTCAAAGATTATATAAGCTGGCAGCAGCTCTTTAGGCTGGTTTGTGAGCCTACACTATCTGCTATAGCTTGCTCTGAATAAAACGGATGTGCTTATTCAGAGTTCTTTAAATACTGCTGTCATGTATGTAGCCTCTCTCAGAAGTCAGGCACCATCAAAAGTTCACATTTTTCTAATTAAAACAGTTTGCAATAATTAAACTGTATGTGTCTGTGTTTCTACTTCAAAAAGGCTAAATAGTTGGCAAGCCTCCTAAAGTAGGATTAGACTGCAGACCAGCTCAGACAATGCTTCCAGGCATCGAGGATGTACTGCAGAATCAGTTTAATAAAGTCTGATTAGATTACTTTCTCTGGTCACTTTCAAGCACACTGGCCATGGGATAAATCATCTTTTTATCTCACCACACTGCTCTTTTTCTTTGCTGAATCATATTTTAAAAGCAGTAACCATATTTTTTTAATATCTATTCATTTACAGATGCAGAGAGGCATAATCTCATGAATCCCCTGGTGTCCCAGTGCAGTTTGATATTATATCCCAGCCTAAAGGATCAAGTCATTGCTTGAGAGGTCTGTACTCACTGGTTTCCCTTCTTAAGATAACTTATCTCCCTTTCCACCCACCCACCCCACCCCCCCCAAATGGCCTTCTTAGTATTACAGGAAAACAGTCTTGCATTTCTTATCTTGATCTTTCAAGATAATAGCTTATGTACTGAGAACAGTGGTGAACCTAGATGTTTCTGAGAAGTTAATAGTTTAAGAAGGGTGTTGATTCCTAGTCATTTGGGTTAACATGTACATGGATCTGAATATCTTTAAACTTGATTTATTGCATGCTATGTGGAACAAATAAAGAGTTATTCAGAACACCTGAGTCTAGAACTCCTTTGTTTAAGTTTTCAATGCTTACAGTAAAAAAGCTTGCATTTTGCTAGTTTCTTACCTAATGCCACAACTAGTAGAAGAGGTATTTAAAACAACACAAAATACGCCTTTCTCTGGCCTCTTTTTATGATGCTGACCTTAGCAGCCAACTCAGCTCCCTGAAAATGCATTACTCCAGTCTGATTTGCCTTTCACCAGTATGTGCCCAGTCACTTCTTCAAGCTGTTATCTGGTCTGGAGCTTCTCTGCTGATACACAAATTCTGTTGCATTTTGTACATGTACATTTCATTTTCCATTAGGATAAAGAAAACTTTCACCTTCTTCCAAGGTTATTAATTCTACCTAGTTAAGAAAAAATGTGTGCACATGTTCCCCATGGACTCTGGAGTGACATTCAGTAAAACTATTTGTTGTAGGTGGAGGTGATACAGTGTCCAACCCAGAGGCCATCTTCTGTGTCAAGGACCAAACCCATGAAATGACGCTCAAGTTTCTGTTTCATTGTCTTAAGCTCTGAGCAAGGATTTTCAGTGGTTTGAAGGCTCATTTGAGTGAAATGGCCTAGGATATGGGGGTGGGGTGGAGTGGGGAATTTGCATTATAACTGGCTGTTGTCACAGGAATGAAGAATTCTGAAAAATAAAGGCGGAAAATAGAATCTATTATTTCCAGAGTTCAAATTTAAATATATGGTGACAGTATTTTCACACGTGCTTGAAGTTTAATTCATTAAGATGATAATTTAAAACATATTATGTCCATGTGGTCTGTCCATACATTTCCTAGATTATTTTCTACTAATCTTATTAACATATGGAAAATTTTCCCTCAGATTAGATTTATACACTGTTTTCAAATAGCTGGACAGTGTATGGATAGAAAAAGGAGGGAGAGAGAAAGAGAAGCAAAATTGTCCCCTCATATTTTCCGGGGAGGCTGCAAGAGGCCCTGAAAAATCTTGTCAGATTACTGTTAAAAATCCAAAGAAAACCACAAACTGCACTACTCATGTTGGGTGGGTGGGGAGGTTTAATAAGTCTTTTGCACATTTCTCACTTAGCACTGGTTGTCATTGATAGCTGGTGCACAGTGAATTCAAGATACTTTTCTAGCTTCTACAGGGAGCTACAATGGCCCACAAGTGTAGTTTGAAAGCCTGAGGTACCTGGGCTGTTCCTTAGTTTCCTATAAGAAATTCAGTCTCCTGTGAAATCTTCCAAAAATTGCACACTGATGCACTTTGGAGCCTGGATTTGTCTACTTGCTAGTAAATGTCACTAGATACTGTTAAAACTTGGTTAAACCTTACAAACCAACTCACTCAGCAAAACATGTTAAAATAAACTGGATAGGAGCCAGAAGAGATGAGAATGGATTATTTAAATCTAATATGTGTTAGAATACAGCTTAAGTCCTCTGACCCTAATCACTTTCCACCGTAGTACATCAAATTAGGATCCTGGGACAATTTGTGTAGGAGTCGGAGTAATGCACTAGCTTTGCCCTATGGAAGAATTCATGCCCTTTAATAATAAGTGAAAAACCATGGATGGCCTCGTATTAGTTCCAGAAGCTATCTATATGCATGAGAAAGCCCAGCAGCACTGGTTCTGTACAAATCCAGCGAATGATGAGATGCACTGCACCTTCAGCAGCTTCTGTTGCTGCTCTTCTTTATGTTATCTCATAAAGTTAATTTTGTATAACAATAATCACGGTATAGTTCATAGACTTTAATTTTCTTTAGGCATTCTTTCAGATTCCTGCTTGCCTTCAAATCTACTTTCTCAGCTAAAGCCCTGGAAAAAAACTGTGGTGGGCCTGGATAACATGATCCTGTCTGCAGCACTATGCATTGTTAGAGAAATTTCAATCAAGCCTGTGAGCAGGTCATGGTAATGACATTGCCTTAATGAGGGAATTGAAGTTCTCGGGAGAGTTGTGACATGGCAGTACTCAGAGATGCTTTGGACATCTCCCATTGCCTCTGTTACTGTGAATAACTGGGATGCCTTGAAGTAACTAGAGAAGATCATTAGTGCTGACACCTGGGATTGTTTATTTGGCATGGATGTACTTATTCCTGTTTCTCTTAGCATGCTGGGAGTTATAAGTGTGTTGAAGGTAAAGTAGGGGATATGTCATTTTTTCACTTCACTTTACCTGCTTGTCCAACTTTTCATAATTCCTTTATTTTATCTTGGGGTGTTCAGAATAACCCAGTTCTCAAAGCAAGACTGTGTGCAGTTTGCCATCAAATCAAAGCACTGCATTTCTGATTATTTCTGCCTTCAGCTACATCCCTCTCTCTAAACTAAGTTCTTATTTTCATGAGGCTCAGAACAGCAGCACTAAGTGTGGGGACTGTAAGTTTATTACGGAAATTTCATGCACAAGTAGCAAATAGTATCATATAGGTGCAAATAAAAAGTCTTCAACATTTTTCTGTGTTTAAGAGAGACAATCATAGAAAACTAGTCAGGCAAGTAAGCAACTAGATTTACAGGGATAGATCCTTAAGTACCTCCTAGCTGCTTTTTGCCTGTTCTGTATCACAGGAGTCAATGCAGCTAGCTTCTGCATAGTTAGGCATACTCTATGAAGCTCACTAAAAATAGAAAACCAGTTGAAATAGCCATTACCTGGATCTAATATATCTATTTAAGATTTACAGGTGTATACTTAAAAAAATTAATAAAGTAACATAGGGAGATTTGTCATTTATTTAGATACTGGTAGAAAGAATTCAAGCTCATTTTCAGTGCAATTAAGTCAACAACAAGAAATATATACTTAGAAGACTAACATGTACATGACATTTTATGGTGGTGCTATTTTAAACTAGTAGCAGCCAAATGTTTCTGCAGTCTTTGACTCTTTCTGAATTAGATCAAGTTGTTCATCTCTGACATGTTTTTAAAAAACAACTGCAGCTGTGACAGTCTGATTTGTAAGTTAACATTTTCTGTTATTTCATCTGAGTGAAGCCTCTTGCAGGGTAAGAGAACTGTGGAAGCATTTCTGCACTCAAAGCAAAAAGCCAAGAAACTCCTGGCTTTTCACCAGAACTGAAGCATTCTAGAAAAATTTTCACCTGAGATACTGCAGTGGCAGCATTTACTGTCGTGAATGAAAGCTACTATTTCTACCTAGGAAGCAATCCTTATCAGCCTGTACATTAAGGACTTTTAGATAATGCTTTCTATCCCCTCACAAAATCCTTCCATTTCTCAACAATTAAAGTAACGCATTTCTCAATATATATAAATCATTTGACCACAAGGACACGTTCAAATTTTTATTTTTAGTCTCACAAGAGAGAAAAATGTTTACCCTAATTGGCATCTCCTATGGTTCAGCTGTTCTCACTAGGCATAGCTGAGGCTGTGACTTTAAACTGGCTCTAGATCCAAATTCATGTTTATTTTGGGACTTAGAATGGGATTCCTCTGCCAGAATCAACCATAGTATCATGACAGTGAATATAACTAGTATCAATCATCTTTTTCAGAATTCTGCCTTTTTGCGAAACAACTCTTCTGAAAGCAAGGAGTCCTTCACAGACAATGAAATTAAACTTCGGTTAAATGCAATTCAGACCTGTGAATAACAACAGGAACCTGCTTACGTTTCTGCCACAGTTGCTGCCACAGTTCATCTCCAGCCATTTGGACCAATTCTTTTAGCAACTGCAAAAATAATAGTACAAGGTTTGTTGTGGTCCCTTTAAAGCTGAATAAAGGTCCTTTCCAGGACTGTGTTTTTTACTTACACATCTCCTCTTCATCTAGGTTTATATCTACTCCAGATGATGAATTGTACAACAAAAAAAAAAATCATAGGAAATAAAAGTTGCATTATAGAAAACTGAAAGGCTCAATGGGGACCTTCTCAGATGTAAAATGATCAAACAAACCCAAGAGATACCTTAAAAAGTCAAGGCATTAGGACACTGCTTGATCTAAACTGTGAAATTAATCTAAGTCCACCATATGCCCAGCAGATACCCAAACCAAGAGGTCATAGCTTGCTTTCTTCCTCTCCATTTCAGAATTCTTAGTTATTATTTCCAAACAGAATAGGTCTGGATGGACTGGCACAGGTTTGCTGCTCTCTTGTGATGGTTTTTCTTACCTCTCTGGTTTGTGTTTCAAAACTTCAACCTTGTTCTTCTCCCTCTTCCATCCTCTTCCCATCTCTGTGGCCAGCTTTGTTCACAACTTTATCATTTTTCAGGCATCTGTAGAAGTTACTTTTATCTCTGACAAGTTTTACACAGTTCTCTGCTGACTGTTGCTCTGTGTCTCCCTTGAAGTTCTGGTTTAAGTAGTTTAAATGTTTTAAAGGGGACTTGGAAGCTTAAGGCCCTGGTTACACATGGATAAGCAGAACTGGGGCCCAGTCTTACCTGATAACCACGTATGGCAGCACTGGGAAGGAACATCTATATTTGTGTTGAGGATGTGCCTCTCCTTTAATTATGACCCTATATTTTAAAAGCATATTTTTTTTCTAATGATAAAATCCTTGCTGGACAACTGAATTGCAGTTATTTAAATAGAGGAAAATACAACAGTTTGATGTAAGAAATAAAACCTTTTTTTTCTCCCCCTTGCTCTGTTTATTGCTTGTATTTATCTGACTTACTAGGTGAGGTGTTCTAAATCTTCTAAACTTCTCATTGTCCAGAAAGTCATCTTGGTTGAATAAAGAGGGCAAAACAGACATTGTGTCTTAAAATAGTAAATTGTCACAGCTAGAAAATGTTCATGGCTTTTCCTTAGCAGTGTAAAGAGAGAGGAGGAGAGGAGAAACATCAGTTTGTTTATTCAAGCTGCTAGCAATCACAACCCTGCTGCATTCAGCCTGTCCCTTCCTTCATTCAGAGTGACTGGCAGTTGTAAACACATATTCTTCCCTTTCAGAAGTCAGATATGGGCACCCTGCCTAGAATGGCTTGCTGACACATAGGAATTATCCAAGGATATGATATTTACCATGATGTGTACTTTGTGCTAAACATGTGAACACTCTCAAGCCAAAAAGCGGAGTAACTGTGTTCTGGGAGACCCATTATGCGTCAAAAACTGAATCTTAATTTTCAGTCTTTGGATTTTTGCTGTTTCATTGAAACCCCTTTTTCATTATTATTCAGTGTTTTCAAAAATCTGGGGAGTCAGTTGCAAATATAATGCATTTGTAAATGAATATGTGATTGTTTCTGTGGTACATAAACTAGCTTTAGTGTGCCTTAGAGTTATAAGCACAGATTAGAAATAAACAAGTGTGCAGGTGATGCGAACAAGGACTGCCGCAATGGCACCTGCAGGACCACGGTACTTCAAGTGGGATAAAGCTGCTCAAGAGCAGCATCCCAAAATAGCACTCACCTTCCTTAGCTGCAGCTTTCACATTTTTAAGAGTACACACCGTGGCAGGGAAAGATGGGAGGGGAAACTCTTTCTCATATTTCTAATATTTTTGTACCTTGCAATGTATTAGAACCTATCACTAAGAATTTGTGCTTCTGAAAACTTTGCCTGCTGGCTTTGTGGACGCCAGACCAGCAACTCTGCTTACTGGCTGGGGACTTGCAGGAAGCAGAGAAACAGGCAGCAGGTAGAAAGTGCACACCTTTTTAGCCAATCACTTTCACTAACACATGGTATGTTTAAGAAATCCTTTTACCATAAGCTTGCTTGACACAACCTTAAGACTTATTACTAATCCCTCTGAAGGATTTTTTCTTTGTCTGACAAAAGAACTCCAGTAAGTGCACCGAGCAAATTAAAAGATGAGGCAGGCTGAGGGAAGCAGGCCAGAAAAACACTGATGAAATATAGGGGCTCAAGAGACTTTCAAGTGGGATGATTCACAAGGGTAGTGGAAATGGTTGTTTAAAGCATAAGACTAAAGATGGGTTATGCAACGCCATGTTTTATTACTCAAATGCAGCTATAGCACCATCTGCTCATAGTACTCTTTCTGCATTTGGAAGAAGACTACCTCTGGCTCCCAGTGAACTGGCCCATGTCCTCCTCTTCCAAATGTAAATTTCCACTTCTTTTTTCCATTGAGCTACACTGATTTGGCTGTTTGAGAAGTTTCCACAGTCAGACAGCTGAGAATCATATTCCTTCTTGCATACAAAACTAGTACTATTGACTAATAAACTCCAGCACCTCTTCCAGCATCATCAATACAAAATGTTGTTCCTTTGTGGTAGTTAAAAAACATTCAGGCTACCAAAAATGAGTAAATTATTGATAGTTAATTAAGGATGTGGGCATGTCATACCTACTAGCAAGGTAAAGGAGGTGGCTAAAGAAAGGAAGTCACAATTTTAAGATTATGCATTGTGCTCCAAGTGGCAGAAATGATTGAACTAGGACAGAAAGAGTTTACAACTCCAGGCTTTAAAGTTCACTTTTGCAGAACTGAAGGTGGATAAGTTTGAGCCAGCACTAGAAGATCCAGCAGTGATATCTTAGAAAAATGTCCAGACAAATTCAAAAAGGCTTGGCTGTGTCTGGAAAATGTGCCATACAAGTTAATGTTTATATGGATGATATCCAAGAGACACCCTAGAATGCTGATTTCCGTATTTGTTATAGACTCAAAGTTTAATAAGTGAACAAAACCCCCACAATGACTTTCTGCTTGGTTTTAGTTAATACCAAAAATGAAACCCTGTACCTAAGTGTGTAATAACAGCAAAGATGAGCATACTGAAAGCATGGAAGACTGCTGAGAGTATAACACTTTAGAATTACCAAAAAAATGTAACTCTAGCAATGAGTGACACTCAGAAAACAGGCATAATAAGTTCCAGTCTAAAACTTAAAGATTCATTTATATTTTCTTCTATACCCTCAGAATTCTTTCAGGTACCTCAGTCTTTGTGTGTCAGCCTTAGACCCATTTGCCAGTGTGACTTGCCTTGCTCTCCAAACTGTATCAGAAGTGATAAGCATGTAGGCGTAAGGAGTTTATTTCAAAGGGAAGGATATTTTTCAGAAGTAAAAATGTCTTCATTTCCTGATTTTTTTTCTACTTCTATTGACATTTCCTATAGAAACTGGAAGAGTATAGATTTTTCAGGACACAGAACTTTAGGAAAGCTGTGATACCACGAGTACCATAAAAATGTCTATCTTTTCTTCCCCCCCCCCCCCCCCCCCCCCTTTTTTTTTTTTTCTTTACAAGAAACCTTCTGGAGAGACTGTAACTGACATGCTGGTTAAATCTAAATGTAGAAAAGGGCAATAGCGGGCAACGAGGTTAAGCAGAGATCTAAAGATTAGTGAAAGCAATAAACAGAAGGCTTTTAAAAATGAAAAAAAATATTGAGAGTCTGGGAAGGAGAAAGATTTAAGAACTGAAAAGTACAGAGAACAAAAAACTGTATTGCAATTTAAGTTGCACATAATGCTTCAGTACATATGCGTAAGTTATCAGAATATCCCTTTTAAAATAAATAACAATAAAAGGCTCAAGAACTAGTAGCTGACTAGTAGTAGGACCAATAAATACAGCATTTCATAAAATGATGATTTGCTGAAGTCTTTTTTATATTTCAAAGAATCAGTATAGTTAGTAATGAAATGTCAGAGATCAGCTTGAACAGAATACAAAAAGTTAACACAGAAAGGTAATACAGAATTGATAATACAAAAATACTGTTGAAAAAGAGTTATATGAGGTTAAAGTAAAGTTCAGAAGGTTAATGTTTCACAGATTTAAGTGGAGGAAAATGAGGTCTAAAATATATTTACAGCTTTAGTTTCTGGTTTGTTTGGGGTTTTTTTCTCTTTTAGATTACTTGATGTTGAGCAATTTTTAATGCAGCAATTTAAACTTCATAAAAATACAATTTAAACAAAATAAAAAATGTGTATAAAAGATGATGCTTTTACATCAGAGTGCATTTCTTTATGATTATAGAACTAAATTTAGAGTTACATGAACTTACATTCTCTTCTATTTTCTTTTTCATACTAGTATGCAAACGAGTTTTTGCTCACAGAGAAGTGTAAGAAAGTAAGATTATAGAAGAACAGGAGAGAACTTTTCTGTTCTCATATTGTGAACATTGATGCTAAATTAGTGAGCTGATTAAATGGGTTCATACTATCTTAAGAAAGCAAAGAATCTTTCTTAGGTAGACATAAATTGCAGTGCTGTTCTCTACATCAGCCCTGTTTTGGAAATAAGGACAAGATATTTTCACTAGTGTGAGTATAAAGCATGCTTCTGAATTTTATACAAGGCAAAGGTTAGGGAAAGCAGTCTTGCTGAGCGTCACGCACCACTGCAAAGGCTGTTTCAAATCTATGACCTTGAATGATCAGCTTATGGCCTACTTTTCAACGTGTCCCTTCCTAATACAAATAAGAGTGTCTAGACTGTAAGAGCTTGATGACCTGTCCTTTTCTGTGTGTGCCTGTGCCCACACACGCACACACAGAATGGATGAAATTTTACTTTCTGTAGAGATGTATATTTAAGTATTCTTCAAATTCATAATAGGCAATATGGCCACAGATTTTTCACCTAAAAAGCCACTAAAGTAAGAGGCTTTTCATTTTTTGAAATAAATCTAGTGCCTACCTTAAATCATAGCCAATAAATGGAAGAGTACCTTTAAAATAATTTTGGGGAATTTCTAGCTTTTTATTACTTCAGAACTCACAAGTACAGAAATATTTCTGGTATTAAAATTAATATTCAGCCTTATAGTGTATAAGAAAACAAAACAGTTCATAGAAGTACTTTCTCTGACTGATGACTGACTCAGAATTTCGTAGCCTTTAGCTATTTATGCAGCTGATGAAGGGACCTCCTTTGGTTTGACCCAAGTCAAGGACCAACTTCAATGTTCCCATGCAGTTCTACATTTGCTTCATGCAGGTACAATTACACATACTCAAATGGAATCAAGTTGTATGTATATCTGACTGAGTAAAGACAGTGCAGAAGACCCTCTGCTCTTTACCATTTTACATTCTGTGGAGTTGTGCAAGAACATTTGCAGGAACATTCACAAGAATTCATAGCTTATAATACTGGCATGGCAGCTACAGACTCCTGGGTTTTAGCCACTTGTCCCACTTACACTTTAATATCTTTTCATACCAGCTCTCAGAGTGTTATGCAAAGTTTGCAAAATTGTCTAATTTTGTGCTGGCCCTGAGAGAATAATATCAATATTTAATTTCCCCAGATCAATTCATTTCTCTGCTTTGGACAGCACGGTGGTTGATACTGCTTCATTCATGTTTAAAAGGCAATTACTATATCATTTTTTCACTTCAAGGAAGGTTATATAAGAGGGTAAAACATTACATTAAGAAAACAGATCTAGCCAAAAGTGAAAACTTGGAAACTGGGGCTCAGATGTAGCAGAAAAGGATATCAAAGGAGCCAAGAACAGGAATCTAAAGGACAGAGAGAGAAAGAATATGGTGAAAAAGGGAAGCATGAGACACAGGAAGAATCCCGGCAGAGGCAGTGTGAAGACTTTAGAGGTATAAGCAATCTGTTTGGATGAACTCATTGACTGAACTGAAAAGTTTGAGACATCTTATGCAGAAAAACTAGTTAACAACATTGGTGATGTCATTTTCATTGACACAACAGGAGAAGGCAAAAGTAATTCTGTTTCTGGAACGGCCTAACCTATGCTTCACTGGCATTCATTTATGCAGGTAATATTGCTGTTATGGACATTTGATCAGTTTTAGACACAGAAGGTACTATCTCACCTCTCAGTAAAAACTGAACAGACTGCTCTTGTGCAAAGATTTCAATCTGATTAGAGACCATTTCCTAGATTAAATTGCAAAATTATCAGAAATAATTAAGGATAAAAAAAAATACGTTAAGTAAATGAACAAAATCAATTACATATCTCTTGATTTATTTTTAGCCTATTTGTTCATCAAAGAGAACATACTTGTCCTTTCTTGAAAGGCAAAACTTAATGTGAGATTGAACAAATGTAATCTCTCTGCATGTGTCTCTATTACTGTATTGCTCTTATCTGCATTAACACAATGGGACCAACTCACAAATTTGTGGAACACACTTCTAAACAAAATAGCTATACATTCTTTCACTTGTTTTGCTTTTCAGTATAATGATAAAAGAGAAAAAATGACTGATTTTGAGTTGGAAGGAAAAGAAACCCTGGTCGTACCAACTGGTGGAGATTTTGACCAAACCTCCTTTGACAGGAGTCAAACCTAACCTGTTCGATAGGAAAGCGACTAAGCCATAACTATACGGAAAACTGAATTTCTGAATAAATCAAAAAAATCCTTTCAGTATATCAGCCTCAAACATTCTCCAAAGAAGACTGGAAAACATATTCTAAATGGCAAGTGTTTGCTTTCCAACTGTAGATAGCTCTGCTAGTAAAAAAATACTTCATTGTTTCAGGTGTCCGTTGTACAATGCAGCATTCTAAGACTATTTTACTAAGAGTCATTCAGAACATATCTGTGAGCCCATAATGACTCCAGCATAAAAGAGAGTTGGTATATTGATTTGGTCATCTTTCTGAAATTATCGATTACTTATTCTGACATTATTTTGTAAAAATGTAAAACGTTTCAATCTCAGAAAAAATGTTAAGATTTTCTGAGGATTGTCTGATGTGTGGGAAAAAAATTTGTCTGAGCAAAGTCTTTTTCTGAAGCTTAATTTCAGAAGTTAACTGAAGAAACTGGCAAGTAAGACCTACTAGAGTCCATGTTAACATGACATATGTGCTTGGTTGCCTGTGCATATGCACATGCACATACATACAGAGGAAATCATACAGCGATTAAACATGTCCTTTTCTAACATTTACTAGATTTTTTTCCAGTTTAAGTAAGCTTTTTAAATCATGTGTCTCTCTGACCCTCTGAGTTCACCAACATACAAAAGCTTTGAATTATGCAAAACAGAAAACAAATTACTTGTTAGCTTGAACATAATAATTAATTTATAAAAACATTTAACCTTAGTGTTTACTGAAAGACTTCAGATGTCTGTCATCTGTGTGGTGCTGCAAAGCCTTTCCAAAGATTTTTATGGATCATATAGTGTAACTAAAGGTACCTGTGATGGCCCTGGCTTGAAAAAGAGTTTAGAAACAGCTAAGAAAGAATAATGACCTCAGAAATAAATGGTTAGTCTGTGGTTACATTAAAACAATTTAGATTTTCATAGGGCTGGACTTTAACATGTGATTTCTAACTTACGTGAAATTTTTAGTCTAGCTATTGTTAAAAATTATCTGATAACATTCTTTGACAGTGAATATAACTTTTGTTATAAAACTCTTATTAAAAAAAAAGGGTTTATGTTCAGGAATTATTATTTTCATATAAAAACTTAAAGCATGGCAAATAAAAAACAATTAATTTCAAGGACTTGACTTCCAGGTAATTACTTAAGCTTTTGAATCATATAAACTTTTGGAATGTAGTGTGAAATATTTTTATGGTTCAAGAGGTTCTCTCATGCATGTTGATGAGCATTCAAGAAAAGATATCCTATATCATCAGCAAATACAGAAAATAGAAATCAAATACCAGGGAGAGGAGAAGCGTCCTTCCATAAATTCACATAAGGTACATGTACCATCTTTCTTACAGGTCTTTCACCTGCCCTTAGAGGTAAAATACATCTGACAGCAGGAAATTAAGACTTCTATATAATGTTCTGTAACTGATAAGATTTCTGTTATACTACTTATTTCATTTCAGCCTTCTTTGGGAAAATATCATGCAGACTGAAGTGTTTCTTTAAAAGCTCCTGTATGGAGTAATTTAAGGTACATCAGGGTTTAAGAAATATCAGTGCAACATTCTTTTCCAAAAAATTGTTTGTTGGTGGTGCAATAAATTCTATGTGGCACTTTATATAAACAAACAAAACCAGGCAAAAGAAAAATAAAACCCCCAAACCTGTACATTTTCTGTATTCTATCCCAAAATTTTTCCATTCACTCTTAGATAGGGCGATCAGCTTTCACTGTAATGAAATGGTTTATTTGCTTTTAGATAATCTGAATGATTTAGACTACCATTTTGAAGTGATGTTCATTTCTCTGAGGCAACTGTTTCAAAATCTCACTTTTTATAATAAAATTCTGAGCTTAAAAGTAGTAAGAAAAGATGGCTGCATCTATACATGCACATAATATATAGTTCCCTAAACTGGCTTTTGTCTAGTTGTTTCAGTTTTTTCCTGAAATTTTGCAAACAGCTTCAGTATTCCTTTGCCAGTCCTGAAATGACAAGATACTTGCACTGAAAAATAGTTTGCAAATAGGATGTGGAGAGCAATCCCAGCGTTCTTTTTTGTGTCAGTGAGAAAACAGAACTCATTTCAGTATTGTCAAAATAATGGAAAAGTAAACAATATTTGCAAATGAAACTGTATTTTGAATTAGATTAAGCATTATAAATTTTACAAATTTGTGAATTTAAATCCAAACCAATGAATTTAATGTAAAGCAGATATATGATTAAAAGTTATCTCTGGGTGAGGAATTTATTCCATAATAATCCATTCAAAGGTGTACCAACACAATATATGGCACTAAAAACAAATAATAAAGAAATAAATCAGGAAACATCAAAGTATGACAGGGCTCATTTAAAAAAAAAAAAAATAGTGATTCTTCAATGTTTCCTAATGTTTCCTAATGTCTCAAAGCTAAACAAATGTTGATAATACTCTCAAGGACATTGAGACAGAAAAGCTTTGGAAAGGTGACTCAAAAAAGGGAGGATTTTAATAATATTTAATCTGAAAAACTAGGATAAATTGAGCTTATCCCAATTTGTAAAATCATATTAAATCTGATGCACTGGAAGAGGACAATTTAATTTCAAGAGGTCAGGAGTTTGCCTAGATGCGTACACTCTGGGTGTATTTAATAGGTGGCAAAGTTTGCATCAAAGGAAGTTTGTCCTTTCGTATTGTAGGATATTGTGGAATACTGATAAGGCTCAGGGCTGAACACAATTCTAGGCGTAGTTTTGCTAGACTCATACAGAGGGAAAATTCATGGTGTGGTTTAGATCAGTTCAAAATACATTAAGCTTTTTGTGCAGTTACATTTAATTGAAATACAATTCTCAGTGGGTTTCTTGCTAGAGGTACCAGAGTAAAATATTTGGCCTCCTGAGAAGTGGACTGTGCTTAGGGATGACTTCCTAGACTAGAGTCACAGTCAAGGTCTCTGGCAAGACATTATATAATGTCTTTCTTGGCACATTCAAAATGTATTAATTCTTTAAAGAAATATAACAGCTGGTGTTTTGAAGACACCAGCAAAAACTAAGATTCAAAGAGCCAGCCTCCAATTGAGCTGGACCCATCTTATTTACAGCTGCTGCAGCAAAACAGAGGTGAATCCAAGTGAATTGAGGAGGTTGAATAACTGACAATATACATGAAATTTTTACTTGATAGAAGACTAAGCCTGTTTCAGATTTGTTCATGATTTTTTTTATTAATCTCTGCTAACTTTCAAAAACATTTAGGGTACAGGTGAAAGGAAGACAGGTTTTAATTTCCAGTGCTAAGGTGTTTCTCTGTTCTGCTTTTAGAATGCACGTACTGGTATTGTTTTTTCTTAAAATTTTATATTCCATAAAAAGAGAGAAGGGCAAGTAAGACATTGTTTTTAGTCAAGCAGAAGCTTTGTTACCTTGAGGAATCTGACACAGATCTGATTTTCATCTCTTGTTTTCCTATGTAAGCCACTGATTATGTTGCCAGGTTAACTCCTTTTTTCTGATGATACTTAATCCTTATAACTTCTGACAGAAATTTAAGATCTGAACACAGGTCTTAAGAAATGGAAATGCCAATATGTGTTTTTCTTCAATTTGTTGTTCAGACAGACCCTATAGTAAGTTCTGCCAGAGACAATAAATTTGCCATATTTCACTAGGGTTTTTTTCTCAAATGCCCCTTCCCTTGTCTGCAATACATAGCAGATTATCAGTTTGCAGCAGCTTCTACCACACCAAAAGTTAATCAGAAAACGTATGTTACCTGTGTTATTGTAAGCAACAGAGAGACTATGAAGGCCTTTCTACTTCTGCTGTCAGGCATGGGCATAGATGAGATAGATTTGAAGTTGCTTAAACTTGCTACAGGCATTTTATCCCAACAGCTAGCATCTGTTTCCAGTGAACCATTTTATCAAGGTATTATTTCACTGGAGTGTGAAGTGGCAAAAGTTACCCTCATAGATTCTGTTCAGTTGTAAATGTTAGTTATGCTTAGGCTTTTATTGTCGTTGTTTTATTTTACGCATAATTACAAGTTAAAATATCTAACATTTACATCACAGAATTTTTACAATTTGTAAAAAATTTAGAGGAAAGCCAATGTCACTCCAGTCTTCAAAAAGGTCAAGAAGGAGAACCCAGGAAACTACAGGTCAGTCAGCCTCACCTCCACCCCCAGAAAGGTGATGGAACAGCTCATCCTGGATGTGATCTCTAAGCATGTGAAGGAAAAGAAGGTTATCAGGAGTAGTCAACATGGGTTCACCAAGGGAAAATCATACCTGACCAACCTGATAGCCTTCTGTGATGGCATGACTGGCTGGGTAGACAAGGGAAGAGCAGTGGGTGTTGTCTACCTTGACTTCAGGAAGCCTCTTGACACTGCCTTCATACATCTGCATACATAAGCTCAGGAAGTGTGGGTTAGGTGAGTTGGCAGTGAGTTGGATTGAGAGCTGGCTGATGGCAGAGCTCAGAGGGTTGTGATCAGCAGCACAGAGTCCAGCTGGAGGCCTGTAGCCAGCAGTGTGCCCCAGGGGTCAGTGCTGGGTCCAGTCCTGTTCAACTTATTCACCAGTGGACTGGATGAAGGGACAGAGTGGCTGATACCCCAGCAGGCTGCGCTGCCATTCAGTGAGACCGGGACAGGCTGGAGAGTTGGGCAGAGGGGAACCTGATGGAGTTCAACAAAGGCCAGTGCAGGGTCCTGCCCCTGGGGAGGGACAGCCCCGTGCACCAGTACAGGCTGGGGGGGACCTGCTGGGGGGCAGCTCTGCGGGGAAGGACCTGGGAGTTCTGGTGGGCAGCAAGTTGCCCACGACCCAGCAGTGTGGCCTGGTGGCCAAGAAGGCCAGTGGGACCCTGGGGGGCATTAGGGGCAGTGTGGCCAGCAGGTCGAGGGAGGTGATCCTGCCCCTCTGCTCTGCCCTGGGGAGGTGCATCTGGAGTGCTGGGCCCAGTGCTGGGCTCCCAGTTCAAGAGGGACAGGGAACTGCTGGGGAGGGTCCAGTGGAGGCTGCAAAAATTATGAGAGGACAGGAGCATCTCCCTGATGAGGAAAGGCTGGGAGAGCTGGGCCTGTACAGCCTGGAGAAGAGAAGACTGAGAGGGGATCTTATCAATGCACATAAATATCTTAGGGGTGGGTGTCAAGAAGACGGGACCAGACTTTTTTCAGTGGTGCCCAGCGACAGGACAAGGGGCAACAGGCACAAACTGCAACATAGGAACTTGCATCTGAATGTGAGGAAAAACTTCTTTACTATGAGGGTGACAGAGCCCTGGGACAGGCTGCCCAGAGAGGCTGTGGGGTCTCCTGCTCTGGGGACATTCAAAACCCACCTGAATGTGACTCTGCAACCTGCTCTCGGTGAACCTGCTTTAGCAGGGGGTTGGACTAGATGAACTCGGGACACCCCTTCTAACCCCAACCATTCTGTGATTCCCTACAAAGTTACAAAAAACTTGTCTTCATGGAAGAAGCTTGGTTTAACGGAATGATCCATATTTGAAATTCTGAGATATTCTTCCAAAAAGTCCTACATGCAAACTGCCTACTAAAGAAGGGACTGCATTTTCAGGAAAGATGTGGTTTACTGGATGTTTATTGCAGAACATTTCTTTGTGGGTTTTTGTTGTTGTTGTGGTTTGGTTTTTTGTTTGTTTGTTTGTTTTTTAACACCAGAAGTATCTCTATTACTTGCTAGACAAAAAGAAGTTCTAAGCAAGAAGCAATTTCTTCAGTTGAGATGTTGCTCTTTGAACGTAAAGAAATACAGGTGTGAAAGGATCAGAAGAAAGCCTCTCAAACATGCAAACTCTTCTTCTAGTCCATACCAAAAAATACAGTGGCTTGGTTTACTTGTATGTTTCCTTTTCAATTACAGTGCAGTCAAGAAAAGCCAGTAATAACTATTCACACACAGTAGTACGTGACTTTACTCACTGAAACAAAAAAATACAGCCTTTTCACCTGACACAGTTATCTTCTGAAATTCCCTGATCTGAGACTGGAAAAATGGTGTTATGAATGGACAGAAAACTCCTCTATAACACTTTTTAAAAAAATTCTTAATTACAAGAGGATAATCATATTTTCTGCTTCTCTCAGCTGCCTGGAATTCTTACGCTTAATATTCAGCTGTTTCTTTGCCTTTATACACTAATTGTATCAGACGCAACAAAGCTTGGTTTTTTCCTAGTGCTTATCCTGCTAAAGTGTGTGCAGTCACAGTAAGGTCCAGCACACAGATGGCATTTCAGCAAGTGGGTGTTCATTGTACATGAGCTGATGGTTCAGACTGCTAAAAGTCTGGTTCAAGTCATATGAGAGCCAGCGTTATGGGGAGAGAGTGTTATTTGTCAATGAAACGTCATGAATGACCCTTGGAAGGAGGGAAAAAAGCTAAGACATCTACCTGAAGTGTCTAGGGGAGGACGTCAATGTCCCCAAACTCTCTATATATGGAAAAAAAACCATACATGTAGGCTCTTATAGAGAGTGATCTTAACTTAGCTCGTGTTGAAATATACGTCCAAAATAAGTTGCCTCCTGGTTTAGACATAACTAGTGTTTGTCAACATAAATGTCTAGAAGCTTTGGTGAACGAAGTTAATTTGTAGTTAAAAATGAAAGAAAAGCTGAGCAAAAGTTGCCTAACCTATTTTGGCAAATTCATCTTCTTTAATGCTAGTCAAAATTCCAGAGACCTTACCTGTCCCCCAGAAGAAATACTACTTTAAAGGAATCTTTCTTTTTCATGCTATCATTTGCTTTTTTAGCGAAACAACTAGTGAAACTTTGAAAGTGGAACACAGCGGAGCTGAGCTGAATAATAAACTACAATTTGCTTCTAGGCAAAAAAAGTTTAGTTCTTTTTTCTTCTTCTTTCTTCTAAACTTCCATGTCTCTAGTTCCTTGCAGTTCCCAAAGGACAGAAGATAATGGCCTTCAACACAGACACTGCAGAACGGGTAAAATGTCTGTAATGTATAATTTAGCTTGACTTCTACAGTCTGTATTATAAAAAATGGCACTGTTACCACCTTTTACAAAGAGCTAACGTCGTTTACTGGTTGCAGCTCCTTTTCTACCCTGTGTGTGCTAATCTGCATGGGAGAGAACATCGAGGGGAGTGATGAATAGACTGGACTCCCCAGGGAATGAGGATTATTTATGAAGTTACTCCAGTTCAGTGAACAGTGTAATTCATGTCAAAGTGTGTAACTTAAGCCCAGTGAATTACAAACTTCACTCCAGGAGATGATTTCAAACCTGGAGATCAGAGGAAGGCTGTGACAAGGCAGTGGGTAAAGTACATTTTCTAACGAGCCTTTTCGACCACATGCCTAATGAAACCACAAATCCAAAACTCTGTGTAGCTTTTCGATCACAGATATAACCCGCTTTTTCCCACCATAGCGCCATGTCACGTAACTATCTGCACAATGACAGGCAAAGTCATTTTTGTTCATTAACAAAACACATTTCTCAGTCTTAAATTGTTTAAAATTTAAGTGTCTGTGTGACAAAATCCTACAGGCAACATATTCTGCAGAGGGTATTAGCAGATCATCCTGCTTGTGCAATATTTTAGGATCAAAGACAACAATTATATTTTATGGAAAAAGTTATCAGTTTTGAGCATCACCGAAGTTATCACTTGCTATTTGTTTTCAGACCATAGCTGTCAAATCAACACAGTGGTGTTAATGGAAACTCTTTCAGCTGTGGCTTGAATCATTCAGTCCTATTTCTGTTTCTCCTTCAGCTGCTGCCCTACAACAAAGCATGTTCTGCTCCTCTAGACTCTATGTACTGCAAAGGCAGGTAAAGTTCACGAAATCTATGTTATTTAAGCTTGTCATGAAGTATTTCCATATATTCAGTGGATTTCATTTTAATAAGCATATCACTCTAAAAATATTAAGGAGAAATGAGTGAAACAAGCGGGTGACAGATTCACAGCAAAGACAGTACTTCTTTGTAAAGTGAGTAGCTATGAGTAACTCTGAGTTGCCTCATGGGTTTATTTACCTGGATTAAAAAGACATACGTGCAAAATAACAGAAGAAATATGGGACATTGAACACTAAGTCATCCTTCTCATTTCCTTCAGAAGCTATCTTAGCAAGTTGCAGTGATGGTCTATTTATAACCTCTGAGCACCTCCCAGTCAGCTAACAAACCAGACAGGATTTTCAATGGCAATCGGCCAATATTCCACATGTAGAAGCCCAGTGCAGATTAATTCAGACCCTGTGATTCCTCAGGAAAACATTTAGGAACACTGGCAGTTTGACCTGAATTCTGACCATGGAATTGGGCTTCCACTCCTGCACCATGTTTTCTCCAGGCTCTTGACGTTAAGCCATGCAGAACAGACTAAACCCTTTCTCCCTTCAGGCAGTTTCCTCCCTTCAAGTCTTTCCTTTTTCTTTATTATTTTAATTAATTTTCATCATTGCTTTCTTTTCTTTGGGGGTGGGGTGTGAAAGGAAGGATTGTTTAGTCTTTTCACACCTCTTTCTTTGTATTTTCAAGCTTCTCTCTTTTACACTCAGCCACTTGAGGTAAGGGCACATATTGGCCTCCAAGGAGCCAGCCTCAGCCAACACTGGGGCAGAGCCTGCAGCTCTTTCCTGCACGCATGAGCTCTGTCTTGGCTGATTGCATTAGGGTGGCTGTCAGAGCACAGGCAGAAGGTGGGTGGTTTTCAGGGATCTCTCCTCTACACAAACATGGCTGCAAGAGTACAATCACCCAAAGGATTGGTGGATCTTTGACACACAATATTTTTATGTATTTTTTTTTTTTTAGTATGGACCAGCAAGATACTGATGAAAAATTATGTAACTCAAAAAAAAAATATAAATAAACCCTTAACACAGTATAGTTAAGACAACACTAACTGTAAAAGTCATGAAATAATGCACTGATGTTCTCATTCTTAGCAAGTGTCTACAGGTTAACACGCATGTTTCAAATTCACACTGTTAAAGTGTAATTTTTTAATTCCTCTTAACTCCTCAAATTCCCTTCTGCTACAGGACACTCAGCAGAAAACCAGACAATGGAGCCTAAAAAGGCAGAGATCTGCTGTTACTGCTCTTACTTGACCAGGAATTCACAATTCTAGTACTTTCATGACTAATTTATCTCCTTCATTTACTTCTCTGACCTGCTTGTTTGCTGCAGCCATCTTTTTAAGATTTGTAATCCCATTGGCATTCTATTAGATTTTTCCATGGGCACTAGGTGAGTGTGCTCCAGAAGTTCCTCAGAAATCAATTTATTACTTGTTAATTAATATGTAAGTCTCAGTAAGTGTATAAACCAGATCTCATAGTGTTGGACTTCTGTCACATTGAACAGCATTAGTTTTTTTAAACATGTAAAAAGAAATAGAGGAACTCTCAGACTGTGGATGAAATTCCCAAATTTCAGTAAAAATGTGTACAGATAAAGTTAAGAAGAAAAAAATTCTATAGTAGGAGGGATTTTTTCTGGAATGTATTTCTATATTTTCATGCAACTGATACATAAGCAGCATACTGAATACAACAACAAGCCTTATTTTTTGTTGGAAATATACCCTTCTTGTAACAGAGATGGAGGAATTCATCCTTTAATTGAAAGAAGAGGATGATTTTTAGGAACTCTAATAATGAAAAAAATAATCAGAAACTGTAAGCCTTATTTACTCTTTCCTAAATAAGAAAAGCTGACAGAAATATTGCATTCATGTCTAGTAAGTACTGCTCTAATTTCTTTATTGCTTCTATAACTGCTAGGAATGCAAAAATAAATCCAAAGATTGTTCAATGCCTTTTGGGCAGACAAGCGTGATAAACACTTTTTTCAGATGTGCAACTGACTGCAATCTCTTTTTGAATAATGAAATAAAACCTTAAAATTTAAGTATTTTTTCAGCTACTTACAGCACATGTAAAAAAATATTAACCCACAACTTAAAATTCAGATTTCCATTAACACAAGGACTAACAAAGCCCTCTGACTTCTTGCTAATTTAATATGAGCCCACTGTTCACTGTCTGAAGCCTCTACACGAAGAATGCAAGTCCTTCACCGGGGCATTACATGATCTGTCTTCCATCAGAGCTGAACTCAGGGATTTTTAGTGTCAACAAATTAAACCAAATGTCATGCGGCTGTCTTGCCTAACAGCCTTGCTCAATGAGGAGCCTAGCAAGCTCACTTCAGCTGAAATAACCTCCCTAAGATCAATGCACAGTTTCAGACATGCAAACAGGCAGAAAAGCAAGGTCAAGCAACAAAGCCCTGAATGATTCACAGTCTTGAGAGAAAATTTCATGCCTAACGATGCTGACAGACATTTTTTTCTCCTACAACACAAGGAATAACTATAAGTCACCCAATTCGGGCCTAATGCATAGGTATCTTTGTTCATTAAATGAAGAGTTGATAAATCTAAGCAATAGGAGGGACTGGATTTTTTTTTTCTTTTTCCTTTTAAAATGGGCTGCAGCAACATTCTACCTGATGTGACAACCAATCTAATTCCATCTGTGAGGTTCATCTGTTCATTACTATCTAAACAAACATAAAAATTTGAGAGGTTTGGACACTTCAGTTCTAATGACTATACTAACGGTACTAGTGCATTCTTTAGTATTCTAGCTATTAATGGCTTTTAGAGTATGAGTTAGCAAGATTTATTCAGTTGTTTGCTGCAGTCACTTAAGAGTTCATTGCTGTTCAAACTGCTGGTAAGAATTTTACAATTATTGATTCTATGAAGAGGGAGAAGTTAGAGTATGTGCTACCTGATAAAAGACAATAATAGTCACCTATATCCTCTGCGCTGTGACTTTTCATATAAAGCTAGGAACATGTTACTGAAAATGAAAATAGCTGATAGTTAAATTCTGTTATAGTGGTGCTATGAGTCCTGAAAAATCACTTGGGGTGATATTTTCAAATTAGTGCACCTATGGTTAAAATTTCAAAAATACTTTATGCTTTTTTAAAATTTAATTTACATTTGAAAAATTACATGGAAGTTAAAATTTCATTGCAGTTCAAAAACACATATGATCTTTAGTTAATTGTATCTAAAAATCAAATATGGTGTCTTGAGCCAAGTACATTATTTTGAAAATTTTACTTTTAATATAAAATAAAATCTAAACACCAAATACATTTTTGGTTAGGAGAATAATTATTGTTATAGAAGATCACATTTGGCCACTACTTTTGAAAATGTTACCCTCTTCTCCCCTGCCCTTAGTTCATCCATCTATAATTTTGAGGTATACAATACATCCATGAGATGCAATATATTGATACCTAGAGAAGCCAGTATAAGCCTGAATGAAAGTATCTAAAATACAATGCTTTTATTCACATATTATATGCAGTAATGCCTTACAGATCAAAGACTTGCCCTGTAATGACTGTGATACGATCTTTAAATCATTGGTAAAGTATTAATATTTATTATTCATTAAAGTGGTGATATTTTAACACCTATTTGTAGCCTACTGAAATGTTTTTTAAGTATTTCTTTATCCAAATACTCAAGTGGCAAATTCTTAAGAACTAGGCAAGTCATTTTATCTCTGCCACATTTTTGTGAAAGAGAATGTCTCTGCTAACGTGTTAGGGGGATCTGAGATTTTTTTCTCTTCTCAGATATCCAGTTACGGTGTTTGGCAAATTTCAAAGTGTTGTAAATGAGAGATGGCACTTCCACTGTTTTTTCAGGTAAGCTGTTTCAAAATAGTCTAAATAACATTTGATCTCTTGAGACTCTTCTGATTAAGTGAAAATAAGAAATTCAGGGGTTGGTTCCACTATTTTTTGCCTATGGTGGGCAACTGCTTATCTGACGAATTAATATTTCTTGTCCATTTCCCTAGAATGATCAAACTTAAAATCCCACAGAAGACAGTACATCTGTTTATTCACAAAAACCCTTCTCCACTCATCCATGCGGGCTGGATATATATCAGTTCTGAACTGTCATTCACCAGGAAGAAGCTATGGAAAGTCATTAATGCTTACATGTCCTTCTTGGGAGACATGCGTCAGACAAATACTAACTGCAAAGCTCCGCACGTGAATAACTCAGTGACTTTCTACAGCCATTGCAAAGCAGATCTCCATACTGAGTACTATTTCCTTGCCCTATATCTAAATCACTATTAATAGTTACTTTTGGGAAAATACATTCATACACAACACTGGATAGCAGTAGAACTTAAGGAGAGTATAAATGCTGACTGAATAAGATATTCTTAGCAGCAGCTGCATGCCAGATACTATGATCTTCATTCATTAGTAACAGTATTAAATTTGTCTAAATAGAGAATTGCCTAATTAGTTTTAATGACAAAAGGGAGTCTTCTAAACCACATCATCTGAGTTGGCTGCAGGCAGGGATCTCAAAACAAAACTCAAGGTACAGTGCAGAATATTTTACTGTAACTCATCTTCTTCTATTGTAATTCAAGTTCCTCTTAAGCTTATTAATGCAGAAGGAATCCTAATGATAATATAATCCTCTTATGTTTGTCGTGCTTTTCTTCTGCAAGAAGTAGGGTAGAACTGCCACTGTGCTGTCTAATATGAGTCATTAAACTAATTTCAAAATAGTAAGAAAAAGAGGTCACAGGCATAATTTGGGATTTTGCTTCCACAGTTTGACAGGATTTCTTTCCTGCTTAGATATGGCCAAATAGTATTTGGGGATCTTAATATCTGAAAGTAATTTCGCTTCCCATTGTGAAGTTTTAACTGAGATTGTATTCCTAAAACAAACTGGTCTTACAAAATACACTACAGCAAGTACAAAATTTTAGTCATGGCTGCCACATGGGTCATGTATTAGTTACTTCTGCCCTCATAGACATGCACTGATTAGTCATAACTAAACGCTTTTTTAGTTTTGAGTTATCACATTCATATTTAATAAATGACTTATCTTTGTGCTTAAATTTCACCAAAGCCAATGTGAGTTAAGCATTTACTATAAGTTAGGGATGTATTTTAATGAGTTTTTTTAAAGCTGTGGTCAGAACACATGACCAATAAAAATGGAGAAGTATAGGTAAACAGACTTCTTACCTTTATTTTCCTTCATTGCCTTCATCAATATTTATTTCACCTCTATAAAGCAAAAATAATGGTCACACTGTTGTTCCTACATTTTTTCTTTATTCCTCATGCATATATAATAGGCATTATTAAGAACTACAAACATTTGTTCAGGTTTTTTAGCATCCACTATTTTCTATCAAATTTTTAAAACACTGAAGTGGGAAATAAATACTTCTGTATTTGCAAGCCATGTTTTCTCAAAATCACTTGATTACCATTGTTTATTTTTTAATAGAAAAGGAACCAAAACTAAAATTTGTCAGAGCACTGCATTTATACAATATATGTGTCTATCAAAACATTGAAAATAGTAAGGATAGATAAGGCTGTATAGCATCATTAAATTTTCCATGCTAAACTTACTATCTTATGAGCAAGACTGGTTCTTAAGGGCTTTTTGTTAGGGTGTTTTTTGTGGGTTACCATTTACTTTCAAAATGCTTCATGACCTGCACTTTTTATATACTACACATAGTACCTGTAGGACCTGACACCTCATTAAACATCTCAAGTAATTTTGACTCAAATCTGTAATCATTTTTAAAAGAGGAAAGCAACTTGTGAGCATTCCTCATTCACTAGTCACTAAATAGTTTCTGCATATGTTCCACCCTGCAACAGGGACCGAGATGTTTGGGGCCAAACTTGCAAATGGTAAATGAATAAATAAATATACTTCAACAGTCCTTAACAGATTCAGTCTCTTCACCATTAAAGTCCCACATGAAAACTGACCTGTTTAATGCATCAGCCATTTTTAGCCTATATATCCAGACTCCTCAGCCACACAGATCTCCATTTTCCACAGCATTCTTACTTGGCCAGAAAGCCAGGCTTTGGAGCAACTGCCTTAACAGTGTTACCAGCTGCTCACCACAAATCACATGCTTTTGGGAGAAGAGCCAATAGAAGTGAAATCAGTTCTGATGGCCACCTTAGGGTTTCTGGTGGCTGAAAGGAAGGTGTTTCTCTAGCAAGTGAAGGAAATTAAATACTAAAAGTTCAGATGATAACTGAGCTAATTGGTTTTGAGCTCATTCTAAAAAGTTGATTGAATAAAATCCAACTTTCATTGTATTCTTTGCACCCATGCACTGTAAAAAATTAAAGCTCTGCAGGTGAACCTAAAGAGGTTTTAATACCAATCATTTTCAGAGAAAAAACATTTTCATCATCTTATTTGTATCAAAGAATGGCAACTTGCTTCATGTTAACTTGAAAACATGGATGTGAATATGGAAGGACACAAGATCTTACACTGGTCATGCCTGGATCATTCAGTACATTTTGAATGGCCCTATTTACATCCTAAATTCCTTGAGACTTGAACCATTTCTTCCTCATTTTTATTTTGCTCAGGATGAGGCATATGTCAGTGAGACATATCTGTTGCATATTTGTAAGCAACAGCTTGTGATTACTCTCAGAGTGTGTCAGAATAATGTATGAATTATAAGTTTGTTATTGACACATTAGTAAAGTTTTGCCCTGATATTGGGAAAGCATAAACTGCTAGGTCAGTTAAAACAATTACACTCTCAAATTCAAGATTTGGTTTGCAAAGAAACCTTACTGTCTTCATAGTGTGAAATAAAACCTTAAGAGCATAAATGCAGCTGGGACACTTACCAGACAATATTTTGTATTTAATTGCTTGTTAGTTGAAAGTAATTGCAATTTAAAACCCGGAGTTTTACTTCAGAGGCTAAATTGGAAAATATGTGCAAACAGATACTACGGAAATATTTCAACACAACATAAATCTGGAAAATTGTAACTTGTCACTAAATGAATTTATTCACTATGGTGGCATAGAAAAAGCAGAGACAATAGCAAAGGGAGGTCTAGTGATGTGAGAAGTGTTCCAGTTGTAATGACAAGTCATTCTGAGGATCTGTGCCATTTGGGTGGTACAGGTAGACCCACAGCGGCAATACTCAAGGTGCCCTCCCATAGATCTTTTACACACCCACACAAATACCATTCACAAGCTGTGATCCGTAGCTATGTAATTTCTAAAATAAAGTAAAAAAAACTCAATTAAAGGAACAACATAACTTAATGTGGGGAACGTCCACACCTGGACCTCCACTTCTGAGGATGATAAAGAGCCTGAATGGTGTTCTATAAAATTTTTCTGAATGTTCTGGACACACAGTCTACAAACTGCATTGAAACTGAGCATGCTTGGTATGTGTTTCACAAAAGGGAGCATAGGGGATATACAACATGCAGTTAAGAGATTCCTGAACCAAGAAGTAGGTCTCATTGGTTCAGTTAAACTCAGTGCCACAAGTCTGCAGTTGGACCATGTCTGGGTCTAAAAGCCAGGCTGAGTTCTGAGTTGTTCTCCCATGCGGACATGACTGTGGGTGCATAATTAGCAGCTTAAGGGAAATTCAGCTCTTAAGTTCAAAACACCATTTCTCCAAGCCCCCAGTTTGGCTGTTGTCCAATTCTTGAGGTGTTCAGCCTGTAGACAATCTACTTTTCAATGCTTAGATTCAGCCTGTGCTCCGAGTTCAGCTTCTGCACTAAAAATCCTCAGTCTAAATTTATAGGGACGGGAAGCTTAGCACTTATCTCAAATACAAGTTCCCTAAAGGTCCAGAATTTAAACATTTCTCCTTTGTCTTCAGGGGGAAATTGATTCCATCCCTTCACATATTTAAGACACACCTGGTGTTAGGTTCCTTATAAAAAACATTGTCAGACAGTATTTCTTTTTATGAAAAGGCCTTCTCTTCCCCCGAAGCATACACACAAGTTGTGAAAGGGATTAATTAAATTCTAACTGAAATCATTCAGACCCACACCAGCCTCCAGACAAAGCCCTAACTAGCAAACTCTTCTTGGACTTGGGCACTATGTACACTTGAAGCTAAGCCACCATTCAGGATTTATTAGAAAAGCAAAAAGTCATACATCATCTGCAAAGTGTGTACCCGACTCCTCATCTCATGAAAAGGGCTTCATACCTGCTAGATATTTGTATGAATGACATCAGCAATGGATTAGCTACTACTATAGGTAAACAAGCATTGTCTCATGCTTTGTAGCTGATACTATCATAGGAAATAAATCAATAGCTACCACCTACTAGGCTTTCAAGCTATTCAGGCTTCAATTAGCATTAGTATTATTTTCTGCAGATTCCACAGTTCATTAGCAAGACTTGACAGTCCTGACAGCTGGTGCTTTGGAGCACTGCTGTATAGTATTCTTCAGTGACCTTGATGAACCTTTTAAATCACTTTAGCTCTGTTTTGGAGAACAGATTGTCTATGCTGAATTTATAACTTGCACTGCTACTGAGGCAGCTTTCTTGGCCAGCTTCTGTCTCCCAATTTCTGAACATCTGCTATTCAGAAAATCTAAGTCATCACCTGGATATTGGATGAACTTAAAGGTAACCTGGTTCATAAGAACATAATTTGCCTCATTTCCCATATAATGTATTGACACTAATACATATGTTTCTAATTCCTATAGTAGTGTGTGTTGCAAAATAAAACTACTGAAAGTGAGCTTTTTGGTGATGTAGATGTATCAGCACAGTCAGCAATGTCTGAAACTGTTACAGAAGCATTTACTGTCATGCACTATAAAAAATAAAGTTTGGTTCTTTTACAATCTTATTTTTTTGTTTAGTTTCACTATCGGTTTTTTCATGGCAGCTAGCAGCATCCCTCCCCGTAATCCCACATTCTTTCCTGTGAGTCAGAGCAAATTTTGTCTGTCACGATAGAGTTAGGATTTTTGGACAACTGCCCAGACCCTCAGCAAAGTCACTTCACTCCTTTGTCTTTCCAGTATGTGCTGAGTGCTCATAAATCACATTAACTAGAATTGAGGCAAAGCAACAGATTGAACAAATAACTATAATGACTGGCAGGGAAAGCAGAGACTTCTTTATAATTGCTCAGTTTGCTGAGTACATGGATGTTAAGGTGACTCACTCCAGGGCAATTATGTTGTAGCTTCTGACAGGTGTGACATGGCACTGTTGATTTTGGCAGCTACCTCTAGTACAACTATTCTGGTTGACCTTGAAAAATCTGATATCAGCATTCACTACTGTGGCTCTGATACTGACCCTTCCCTTCTTTGAGAAACTGAACATCAAACTTTCTGCTCACAATTCCAAAAAAATCTCTGATTTACCTGATTTCATTGATATTTTTTGCATCTTCACTGGAATGATTGTTGATACAAACTTTTGCATACTACTTTGCTTTATAACCCTTTTTTTGATGTCTAAAAGGGACCTGGGGTTTGCCTGGAAAGGAATTGGTAGGCTACAGTTAATCATCCATGCAAAGCTATCTCCCACTTTCTTATCCCTGAGGATAAGGGAATAACATTTGAGCATTGTTTTAGTGATTCATACCGTACCCAAAGTCTGAGCTGCTTTCATACAAGCCTTCTCAATCTGAAAGTCCCGCAGGCTTTACACCCCGTCTTTTAGCAGGACTTACTCCTGCAGTCTACTCTGCATAAACAGGATCACATGCCTTCAGGGTCAAAGCTCAATTTTGTCTGACTTGAATATTTTTCTGGCCCAGCAAGTTTGGATCTATGTACAAAAGACACACTTTGACCAGCCAACACAGATTTACGGATGGATTGGGATTCTCATTGTGTTTATATATTTTTGGCAAATATTCTAAATCAGTCCACCCTCATTTTGTGCTAAAACCCAAAATGCAATAGAATGGAAAGTAAGAATATAATAACAACATTAAGGTCCAATTAAAAAAAAAAAAAAACAACCAGCAACCAGCACTTCTCACTCCTTTTAGTTATGCATATTTATTGCCAGTAATAGTGGATTTCTTTAACAGGCTTTTCTCCTTTTTGTTCACAATGTTAAAAAATTAATTTCCTCAAGAATTATCTTCATTCATAGTAACTCAGGACCTTTGGAGTGACATTTTCATTTCACTTGAACAATGTCTAATTATTCTAATGTCTCAACGTATCCCCATGCAGCTCCCACAATAACTGGGAGCACAGGTTACTCATGGTTATTGCACAGTGCCATTTCCATTCTCCGACCAAGTGTCAAGCACTGACAGCTTAAACACTTATAAACAACAAAATTTTGCTGACTTGCACATGAGGATAGTGATTTGGACACCAAGCTAGACCATTTCAAAATGAGCTGGTTTGATAAATATCACTGTTTAGCACATCTTAAAAATCAAGCTCTTTAAATGTATCCCTATTTGACAGAAAAATGTAAACAACCTCAAGTTTATAACTTGGCTTCTACACACATCAATTTCAGGAAAATTCAACTAACTGAATGTCAATGAAGAGCTCCTTCAGATGGAGACATAAACTCAGCTGAAATAAACTCATTTTTCTTACAGGGAAATCTTTGAGAAATACTTTTTCCTTTGCCAAGTTCTGATATTTATCGACCTTCAGGTGAGTGTAAAGTAGACTACAGTTATAACTGCAGTCTTATCATAAAGTTTAGAAGCCCAGAATTTAAAAAAACAAGGGATACAGAATGACCAACCACATTTTGTGCTCTAATTATGAACACACACTGATTAGAACTCCTAGGCAAAATTAAAGACTGATTTCTCCTGGAGTATTCAAAATTTACAAGGATTAAGAATATTCCAATAAGTAATAAAACATAATTACGAAAATATAAATTGGAAACTTTAGCAAAGACAATGAAATTATTCCCCACATTGCTAGCTAATGCACAAGACACTTCTTCTGACCAGAGAATGCGGTAAGTGACTTCAGTGAAATACTTGCCTTACACAGCAGTCTTTCACAGCATGCTATAACTAGTAATCTACCCAGGATCAGAGCCAAAGAGGGATTAACCCATCACAGAAACACATTCTATTTTAGGCAGCAGGCACAAATGCCTAGTGACTGAACATGCTGAGCTTTGTGCAATATGCCACTGCAGTGTGCTGCTTGATGAAAATAATACTATAATTTATCTTAAGCTCATAATACTGTGTTGATGCATCACACCTGTCAAACTGATGGTAGCATAGTAAACTGGTAAATCAGATGCATCTTCCAAACCCCTTCTTTAGCGATGCTTGCTGTTTAAAAAACACGGCTACAGCTTAAGACCAGTGTTCTTTCTGTGTAAGACGAATCAGATTCTTCCTACCATCTCAGAAGGTCCCTGCATGTAGAGCAGAGAATATAGGTTTGCTAACTGATCAAATTTTTTATTACTTTATTAAATTATTGAGCCATTGTTTCAAGTGACTTTAGTCCCCAGAGTACTGTGACTTAGTCCTTGCATGAGAATTCATGAATCTGATACAAGGATTGGAAAAGATTTCTGTGCAAGGGGTATGCCTGCACCCTTTTGAGCTATTATCTGTAGCAGTGACTAGATATTTCTGTTCAGTCTTCTTCCACTGCCTTTGAAAACACTGCAGACCTTGGAGCTATTGGTCATAAGATCTTCTGTTTGCAAAGCAGAACTTTTTAAAAATCGAACTGATTAAACTTACCCACAAGCATCCCCCACCCCTCCAGTTTAAAGGATTATTTAACCAGCTGTAGTTTTCCCTTTTATTCATCAGTAGGATGGCTGATTCAAAACCATGTATTCCAGGATCACAATGCGTGCCCACGTGCTATAAGACTGCAGTCATTTCCTTGGAACGTTTCACACCTGCCTGTGCCAAGGGATCTGACATAACACTGCAGAGGTTCAAAAAAGCTACTGAACTATCGAGGGAAATGCTCATAGCAAGTGGGGAATTATATAACTCTAAAATTGTAGGTATGCCACCTTAAAAGCATATCTGATCAGCATTCCCCAGATGACAGACCAAGGAATACAATTTATAGACCCAAAGGCAGCTTACTTTGTGTAGTGCACATTAACTGGTGGTACTTTGCTATTATCAATTTTAAAGAACAGTGAAGAGTTTTCTCTGGCATTTGAAGTGATCAGTCAAGATCTCTTTTTAATAGAAGTTACCTGAAAGCCTCTGACAATTTACATCAGCCAAAAACTTGAGCCTTTATCTAGCTTTGTACATCACTAAGATGTATACGGAAATCATGTACACTCATTTTCATATACTTTAAAATATTCTTTCATAAATTAGATTTATTTTCTGTAGAAGTATTTCTTATTTCATACAGTAGAGGAATGAACAGCTATTCCCCATTTGCTTTATCTTCACGAAAGGATGTGTGATACTGTGTCTTACAGCACATCAACTAGTCAGTTCTGAACACACGGTTATTTACCTCCTTGTGTAATTCTTCTATTTGTCCAGCATCTGTAGCTCTTCACAAACATAATTGAGCTTATCTTTGTACCACTGTGGTGAGCTGGTGTTCTTATTGCCAGATACGTATATATCAGGATTCTGAACTAATGTAGATTCCAAATTTCAAGCCCTTCTGCAAAGAACATATCTGTGCTATCATCTGCATACAAAAGACAGATTTTTGCTTTTAATTGCAGCTTTGAATGATCTGTATTTCCAATAAAGTGCTCAGCAACTTACATCTTCAGAAATGAATAATTATGTGTGGAAACCCAGTCTAAATTTACACTACAGAGAAAACTGTGACAGTCAAGGATAGAATCCAGTTCCCTGGAGTGACTGTCCTCTTTTAATTTTTTTTAAGCTCACCCATTCCACCTTATATATATCTCACAAATTCTCCAACAAATGGAACACTTATCCCAGAGACAGTAAACTAATTCAGCCACAGTACAGATCTACCTGGTCCACTGAAGTAGGCATGGCTGAGGGGAAAATGGTGTGTGATCATGTCGTTTTAGATCAGAACTCCATAGGTTACAAAACTGGAAGGGCCCATCTTGATCATCTAGTCTGACAGCCTTTATAGGAACAGGCCATGAGAATGGCACAGAAAGAATTCTCCTTTCATAATGCATAAGCACAAGGAACAGAATTAAATATGTGCAGGCAACTTTTATTCTGACAGTCCAAAATTTTGAATGTTTTTTCTGCAGCGTAGACCTTTTTCAAGAGAGGAAGAAGGGTACAACCATATCATATTTAATTCGTAGTTTCTGTTTTTCCAAAGCAAGCAGAAATTCCATCAGAATAACCTACAAATATCCTCCTGACCCAACTTCCTTCCCTCTGGGGTGTGTAAAGTAGTGGAGTGACCACGTTGTCTTACGACCGTAGATGCCAAGAGAGGGAGGCTATGGAGGCACTGCCACCATAGATGAAGATATGTCTTTTGTGGGGCGGTGAAGGAGTTTGGGGGGTTGGGCATAGGCTCATGTTTACAGAGGGAAAGAGGGAGCTGGGACAGAAGCAGCAAGGGAGGTTCATTATACTTTATTCTCTGTGTGTCATAGTTACTGTATTTTCAGTCAGTGGCACGTGTTCCTTGGAACAATGCCCACCTCCATAACTATTTTGCTATTTTATTTATTTACAAAGTACAGTTTCTATGTCACTTACCTATTTTAGTGGTGAACACCTACGCTGCTATATCATTTACAAGTACTTCACCTAAGGAGGTATCTGATAGACAGATTGTTTCCCTGTTGATGGTTTGTAACTAACGAGCAGTAAAACTTGGCAGTCTCTCCATATGTATTAAATATCAAAACTCTGTGTCAGTGTTTGGTCAGAATACAGTGGATTGAGCACTCAGCAAACAGCAGAAGGAGTCTCTTCTGCTCCGCACATCAGCTGAAAGAGCAGATCTGCTGCAGTTCCTTCAGCTGACAGCAAGACTTGGGGATGCAGGCAGCAGTAGGGTGCCTGCCCTACCGCCTCCCCGCGCCGCCGCCCCCCCACCCCGTGCACCACGCAGTGCCTGCTCGGGCCCCAGGTTTGGGTAGTCACACAGCCTTCCTGCACTCCTGAGGGCACTAGCTGCCACAGGCAGTGTTTTTACCTCTAGGTGTATGACATTATAGAAAGTCATACATAGAAAGTATGGTAAAAATATTGAAAGCTTGCAAATGCGGGCTGAATCCTGCTCTCAGGCACACCTGAATACAGCTGGAATTGAATAGTTGGACCTTTTTCCAACCTGAGAATGCACATAAACTGTTTTCCTCATCCAGATGCCTCATCTTTTCATCCAATCAGCCAAGAAGTTTGGTCCCAAACTAAGCAGATTTGATTTGCAAAATCCAATGGAAATGATCAATATAAACCCCATGGTGCTTTAAATATCATTTTACCCACAGTCATCATGCAGTTAATGCTGTGAAAGTAACAGTGCTGTGTTTGGAGGATGGGCCTGAATGTTTCTTACCTAAGAAGGGAAGAGATCTTTCTTATTGCTGCTATTAATCTGACAGCAGAGCTGGAGGGACCAATTCAAATTTAAAAGCTAAATTTAATCTGAAATTATCAATATCCTGGAACTTGCCATGTCCCAATAGATTAGGCCAAATAGCAGCATCATGTATTCTGAGCTCATGTTGCAAACCACTGTGTAGTTACTAATTCTATTAGGGAAAGCATATTTCTTCCTCCTCACCCGTTTCCAGTAGATAAGCTCATGCTAATGAATTTGACATTCAGTGTTCAGAGAATCAATGGTTAGCAACATACAGAAAAACCTTCTTTGGATCAAGCAAAAATAGTATTTCATATCTCTGTCATAAAAGAAAACATTTATTTTTTTAATCCAAACCAGTACTGTCTTTACCATCAGTAAGCGAATTTTCAAAGCTAATATTGGTTCCTGACTTACAAATAGTTCAATAGCAGTGTGCATGAAGCTGTGCATTACAAACTTAGGGTGCCATCCATCCATGCACACACAGCTTAATTCAAGACCAGAGTCTTAGCTATTTTCCAATCATCACTTTAGCATGAATCTAAAAGTCACTGTGTCACTGGTGCTGGCAGCTCATCTTAGTGCAATACTCAAAAACGAGCTTTGGATTCTGAGCAATGTGACAACCAGTTTAGACGAAGTTTATTCTAGGGCTTATATTCTTTTTTTTTTTTTTTTTCCTGTGTTACAGGGCTTTTTTGTCTAAGCCTGGATCCTTCCTGTATGGCATCTGGTATGGAATGACTGAATTACGTAAGGAGGTCCTGATAATTTGGTATTAGTGGCCTACTGAAGCTAGAAGCAATGACCAAGATTGCTGCTATGAAATTCTATGACTTTATTACATTCCCAGCCCCATGGAATCAGATAATTGGTGAAAATGTTAATATTTTTTTCTTGCTTTATCTCATCTGGGCACTAGTCTTGTCTCAGGTCTTGCTCATAACTTTACTCAGTTTAAAGAAAAACTCTATCGTATCCAATGCATAAATGAAACCTGAAAGCCTGTTAGTAAAACTCAAAGGAAGAAGGAATAAAGCTCCAGTTTAGCTATCAGCCTTAGTATTTAAAAAATGGAACAGAAATATGGCAGCTTTCTGTGCAGTTGTGACTGTGGTTTAGTAAATTCACAGAACATTTTGATTCTAAAGGGACAGGCGCCATGGTGCTTATCTTGTGTACAGAGCATAAGACCTCGGGAGGATCACACATCATGAGTTATTACAGTCTGATGACCTATTATTCCTTTTCTTGCTCAGCTAGAAACAGTGGACCAGACATTGGCCCAGATAAAGCAACACTGGCATCAGTGGTGTTTAAAGACAGGTTTTGATGAAAAGGAGAAGTTTTAACTATGTACTTTTCTGAATCAGAGCCATAGGCATACACTCTGTTGAAATCACAGATTTAATTTGGCTTCTGTGAGAGAAAATAAGTATGCACTCTGAACTGAGATAAAGCAAAATTTACTCTGCTGAATTCAACTGAGTTTCAGCACTTTCAGAGTACTGGAAACTTGAAAAGTTTCAGAGTTAGTGTATATATATATTTATATCCACCTATCCAAAAAATGTATAAATTAGATGACACATGCAAAATATCAGCATGTATCTCTAGCCACACAGTAGTCTAAGTCTACGCTGAATGCAAAGCAGATGTAAAACATCTACATGTAAAAACACGTAAACACTGTTATTTTAAAGCCAGATCCAGATTATCATAACGTCTTAATGTCAGTCTGCATTGGAAGAAGCAATTTGAGCATAAAAACAAGGCTGAATGTGGACAGAAAGCTGAGCCCCGGCCCTGTCTATAACTTCACTCTGTTCTTAACATCCAGTTGCTGGACCAACTGCAGCAGCAACTGGTCGGCTTGGAGCCTCTCTTGCTTCCCTTTGTTTTGGTATGACTGACATGGCACTGTGTTAAAAATTATTCCTCTTTGAATAGCTGTTTTGGAGACTGTGTAGAAGTCTTTAAAGGCACCCTGGAAAAGAGAAGGGAAAACCTCTGAAGATAAGAACCACCTGTTGTCTGTAGTACAGTAAGTTCCCCTCATCCCCTTCCAAAAAAAAAAAAAAACCAAAACCAAAAAAAACCACAAACCACCCAACATTTTTCTTGAAGCAGTTGCCTCACTGCATGCTGGTTTATTTGTATAAAAGCTGACCAGTTCTGAACACTGTCAACCATCACAAATGGAAGCCATTTGAATATTCTATACAGCAAGAAAAACACATTGTCTGCTCTGCTTTGTAACTGGCATTACCACCAGGCTGCATAGTCACACATGTCCAACAAGAGCTAAATTCTCCTTTCTGATTTACAAACAAACAAGCCCTTCCGCTTCAAGATGTTACTTTGCTATCCCGCTATCAGTCTGAGAATGCATAACATTAATTAATCAAAGCATCTATTTACCAGCCTCTTCTTGCTTCATTTAAAGTCAATAACAGAATTGCCTTAGTATGCAATGTCATAGTGAAATTTGCCCCGATCCTGCTCAGCTGCTGCTACCTCAAAAACATCCCTGCTTGCCTTTTTTACATTTGCAGAACAGGTGAGAGCAAAGAGACAAATACACACCAAGTGACCTCCTTCTGCAGCATTTCACAAAACCTCAACAGCAATGTAAATCCAAACTGTCTTCCTGCCAAAGGATACTCTACCTTTCTGATTCACAGCCTGTCCTTGAGTTTTCAATAGAGCACCATTCTGTACTTGGTCTTGTGTACTGTTAATAATCACCCAGCTTCCTAATCTGACTGAGCATCCACATTTCTGTAAATCTATATTTCTACATCACATAATGCACAACTGTTCAGAGACACTATGGTTTATCCCACAAAGAGGCAGAGTTTGCTAGCTCATGCAGAGTACGCAGCTAACGCTCAGCTGACAGCTACACTATGCCATAAAAACATAACCTGATCAAGTGATCAAATGTCATTCTGTTGCCGTCAATGGCAAAAAGCACCCTACCAAACCAAATAAGGCCAGGAACTCACCATAAATGTATTTCAGCCATTTAAGTGGGAGGGAGGCAAGCACACAAAGTCCTTTTTTAAAGCAAAATCACTACGTCATCATGATAATTATTTTTCAGGGTCAACAAGAGAACTCTAGCCCTTAGGACTCTCAGAAATTCCATAGAGAAATGCAAGTGTAAGCATAAAGCTTTAAGGAATCCTTAACTAGTGCATGAATCGGTATTTTGCACACAGAAGAGTTTCTCACTGAGCATTTAAATACAGGGGTTTAGTTCCCTAAATGTAAATAGCCACTGCTGAAACCTGGGTTAATAACTAAGTCTGGAAAAGTAATTGAAATCCCAGTAGTTTTTCTTGCTGTCTGTTGTGTGCTATTCAGTGCTTTTAGACCCATATGAAACTGGAAGTCTGTTTCCGTGAAGAATGCACAAAGCCTGCTACAACTTTCATCTGTGTCTGCCAGAAAATTCTGACTGAGAGATTTAATGACTGACGGTTCCGCATATGTTTCTGTCAACGTGATCCTCAACTCCAACTGCGTCCTACAGAGAAATGCTTGAACACACGAGAGCTACAGCTGAGCGGCATGATGACAAAGGCAAAGCTGACACAGTGATCCAGTTTTAGAACAGAGACAATATCTTAATTCATCATCTAGAATAGAAAATATACTGCTTGAATAGAATGCCATGATTCATAGCTGGGTTACCATCATGTATGTTTTTTACATAAGGCAGCAAATAGACTTGAAGGGACTCAATTATTATCTGTTAATTTATTCCATGGATTCTATTACATGAATTCACAACTTGAAATCTGGTACAACGTGCTTTATTGTGTTGTTGGTTTACCTGCTGTATCTCTCAGCCAAAATTCCCCTGTTTTTCTATATATGGAAGGTTCTCATCTCATTAATAGTTAAACACACACTAAGGATTACCTACAGTGTTCTGTAAGGCTTTAAGAAAGATACACATCACATTCCTTCCAAAGAGGTGGGTTTACAAGCTCAGATCTCAGTAAAAGAGTCTTGATAGCTTAATAAGCCATTCAACAAAGCTGAGCTAGTCCGTAAAATCTGAGTCAAAATCCAGGCAAACTCAACTGCTTGGGCTCAGATTTTGTTTCTGTTTCAAAACAATACTTGGATCATAAACTCCCAATAAATAAATCCAGCTGTCATGCCATTCTAATCTCACTGCCTGCTGATAATGAAAAGAGAAGCATCTTCTTGGGCAGAGCAGGTGTTAGAAAAAAAGCAGCAGGTCTGAGTCTCAAGCCCAGTACATGGTTACGTCCCGCTGGGTTAAGTTACGAAGAAATCCAAATCATTCCGTGTGTGGGTGAAAGGAGGGAGAGGCCCATGCCTGCCTTTCTCCTTAGGCTCCTCACGAGTCTAACACTTCCCCTCCTCTTTGAATATGGTTATCAGCAAATCTGACTCTGAACAGCAACTAAGGGATATTCATGACGACAGCAGCTGCAAAGTTGTTAAAAATATACAAAATTTCTTTGTGTGGGTGGAAAGATTGCCCTTGCTGAACAGAGACAGAAATCCTAGCGGCCCAATATTTTTGGCCTCAGCCTGCTATATTTTGACACATAGTCTAGGAACCCCAATCTGTGTTGTCCTTGTTGTCCTTGTTATCCCTGTTTAAGATCTTTTAAGTGCAATCTTTGAAAACAAGTGTAAGACCACATTTTTTTTTTTTTCATCTTCAACAAGGCTCTCATGTTCAGAAATGAGAAAAGAGAAATTATTTTTTTCACCTGCTATCAATACACCAGGCCAAGCTGCCTGGGGTAGCTAAAAAAAAGCATTCCACAACTCTACATGGATTCCAGTGGACTGCTTAGCAGAGCCAAGATTTGCAGCTTTCAGCTGCTCCTGTGGGTTTGCGTGGCAAAGTGCACAGAAAATGCCATGCCAACCATTCCTTCAGAGCAGATGGGGAGAGGCATATTTACTAATCATCACAGAAACTGTTAAATGTGTTTAAATCCTCTTTATAAAAACAATTTGTTTTTCAGCCCTTTATTGAACAGCTACTGAGCTGAACCTCTGCTCAGCAGTACATGACCACACATTCAAGCTTTTGTTTTCTCTCCAGGGTCCACTTGGGCAAGGAATGGCAGGGACCACATTGTGCTCCCACTGAAACTGTGACTCCCAGCAGCCTTTCTGACAGCTAAAATTGTCCAGCATTTTATAGTTCTGTATTTCTGAAAATAAGGTTGAATTACAACCAATGCAGAACATAATATCTAAAAATGGAAAAAATTTTGGCTTAGCCTAGCTTTTTTTCACAGTGATATACATTACCTACAGAAATGCACTCAAACCAAACTTAGAGATATACCAGGTATAGTTATGGCTCAAAGCTGTACTTTGCTTTCTAGCCAGGTATCCAAGTCTTTAACTTAATCCTGAAAAAGATGTGAGTCCCTTGGCCTCTGAAAATATGTAAAACAATGTTAAAAAACTGTATCCTAAGACTCAAATCACCCTTTCTGTGGCTGAATGCAAACAATATTTGAAAATCCTTGTTCATTTGAGTAATTTTCCCTTGCTCTAAGCCAAAGGGAATGACTGTATTTCTTCTGCATGTAGTGAAGAAACAGTAAATAAGTAGCCCTGCAGCCTCTCAGAATCACTGTTTCCCTCTGCAATTATCCTTATCCTCCACCATAAAATTAATACACAGGTGACTTAAAATATCAGACAGATAAAGGCAGCCCAGTTCTGTAGCTTCGCAGTTGCCAGGGGCGGTGGCTGCAGGAGGCAGTGCTGCAGAATGAACGAGCACTCTGGCACCTGTCTGCATAGAGTGTCCTTGCACATTATTCAGTCATTTCTGATTTTTTGCTGGTTTTTGTTGTTTTTTTTTTTACCTAGCAAACCCTCAGTACCCCTGTTGTATTTCCATCTTCAGCTGAAATCACTGAGAGGGTTTGAGCCAGTACAGATTTCATTCCCTATGATTCAACCTGAGGTCCCACTCCTTGCTGCTAAGTTATTGTAACTATTAATAATTACTAATAACAGTGTGATTAGTGCATCACGGCTATTCTTTTGTATATTCTGCAATATTTGCTCCACTGATCCTTTTCTGTATTTCTTTCTTCCTGTGTTTGTCTCTAGTTTGAGGAAATTTCCTACTGAATGAATTCAAAGCCATTAGTTCATGCTCTTTTATAAACCAGATTAGACTCCTTTATTTCAGTTATTTGCATTTTCATTCATTTATTGCATTATCTGCAGTGTGTCGACTTTACAGTGCAGAACTTCTTGGTGTTTCTTAAGGACTGACTTTAAAACAAAGAATAAAAATAGCTTAAGACACCATCTTGTGTCCTCAAGAAACAGTGTCATTTGTTTACAGCTAAGAATCATGACAGCAGCTGCATGCAGTCCAGGATTGCACTGATTATTATGCTAGGGTATCATAAGAATGTTTTCTCTATTTGTAGCTGCGGATATATTAGAGCTATCAGTCAGAATGAAAATGTCTGGGTGAAAACTCTGATGAGTGAAATAGACACTGACACCTAAAAACTCGACACCTAAATTTGTAAGAGAAACTCTGATAGAAGCAAGTCATGGAAATAATACATTTCTTATGAAAGAAAAGAACCTAAAAAGCAGGAAGAAAATTTGCCCCAGGAGCAGCAGAACTGCAAAAGCATGGTTTCCAGTAGATTTGTAACCTTTATCACAATCTCTCTCCCTGCTGCTTACCTCATTATAATAATTACAGCTCCTTCTGTCTCCCTTTGAAACCTCCACTGGGAGAGATTCAGCATGAGCTGTGGCTTGTTAACAGCTACATTTGCACTGACTGGCCACAGAGTTATTCTGAAATAGGTAGCAAGGCAGCAGAGCTCTCTTACTTGGTCTTCCTTCCAGTAATTTTCCTAAAACTTCTCAGAGCTTAATCCTCTTTGACATTTACTTTTCTTTCTTAGTCAAAATTGCTCTAAAGGTTAAAAAACTGTTAGGTGAGGAATAGGTGGCTCAATAGACATAGAAAGCTTGACTGCATAAGCCCACTGTCTTTAGGAAACCAGGCTAAGAAATACCACTTTTCTCTTGGCTAGACAGCTACAGCACTGTTAAACTGGAATGCTTCAGGAGTTAAAACTATCCAAGAACCGTTTCCAGCAGTCACCTAGCATGTAGCTACTCTATTTTGAAGAGAACAGAGACAAGTACTGGTCTAAGGAGCTTAATTTATTCATATAGGCAGAGCCAGAAAGTACCAGAACTTCAGTGGGAATCTTAAAGAAGTGGCCATCTTTTGTCTGAGCATGATAGCACAGAATAAAATAAGATGAAATTTAAGAAAATAGAAGAGGATGGTGCCCCAGGTCACCAGTAGAACTGAAGGCTTCTTACCTTCCACCAAAGGAGTGAGAGTCACTCAGCTTCTTCTGATTTTCCAACAAGAAAAGCAGAGGACATGCACAAGCTGGATGGACTGGTGGTAGAGCCAAGCATAATCCATGTCTCTTTTTAAGGAATTAGCACATGTTGGTCTTCTGATATAGCTTGACATTCATCACACTTCTTGCAGCCAGCATGAACTCTGCTTCCGCTGTCAAAAGTTGTGTCGTGCTCTTGAGCAAGAGAGATCCTTTTTAAGTCATAGTCATGTCCCAGAAGCAGCCAAGGTTGTATACTGACTGAAAAACAGCTTACACCATGTAAGGTTGAGATACATACCTTTTATCAGCTCCATTTCACTCTCTTTCGCTTTCTTTCCTCAAAAGATAGCAGAAATTTACTTCAATGCCAAAATCTGGTCAAAGATAGTAGGCAGTGATTTGGCAGATGAAATAACTGAATAATGTACTCAGGCTCAAAAGTAATTCTAGGAGTAGATCACCATACGGAGTGGAGACAGTTCTGGAAATGAGTGTTGAAAGAGTTGGAATCCGAACACCTACTGATGAAAGACTGAAGCCAGGAAAGCATAGGACTTTGAAGAATGAGGAGAAGACATAGCAACTGGAGGAAGGAGAAGCTGAAACAGCAGGGAAGCACGAAGAGTAGTCTAAAAGATTTCATGAAGATGACTTTAGTGCCAAGGAGCTGGAGATACTTAAAATGTTGAGAGATGTGCAAGTCTTATCATGTATCACATGGTTTATAGCATAGGAGACAGTTTTAGACAAAGACTGTGACAGGAATGGAGAGAGCATAAATTGTGGGACATTATTGTTGATATTGTTTTACATCATAAAATATTTTATTGGAACTACATTTTACATATATACAGACACATAGATGTAAAGGATAATTTTTACTGGAATAAATACAGTTGTACTGCCCCAAATAAAACTTTGTTAATTAAATACATGACCTTTACAAGATATACATGACATGAATACAAGGCTACCCTTCCCCAATGTGTCATCTCAGCTTCCATCAGTCTGCAGCTTTAAAGATGTTCTGAACCAGAGGTTAAACCAAGATTATTGTATTCAAAGTCCTAAACAACTTGGCTTCCACAAATCTGTCAAATTACGGTTTTTTTCACTTACAGTATAAAAATGTTTCTTACCAGAAAAATCTACAATTTCAAGGAGACATGTATAAACAATAACTTCCTGTGATTAGTTTGAGTATGTTGCTTTTTCATTTAATGCCCTTTGATGAGTTATCAATATTAATAAACAATACATTTCAATTCAAGAAAGAATATTTTACAACAGTCTTCCTTTTATTATGTTCTGTTGTTTCCTTTATTATTGCAGTTACTATTCTGAAGTTCTTGCTGACTAGACTGGGGGAACTCCTCCATTTTCAATAGCTCTCATGACTTGGGGAAACATACTTTCAAGAATATTTTTTTCTTCTTTTGAGAACTACTTTATTTCGTTATAAAGAATACTCCATTCTGAGAATCAAATTTTCCAGACATGGAAAAATGTTCACAAGAAAAGAAAACAGAACATTTTCATGTGTTTATATATTCCTTTTTACATTTAAAATCCAGCTGTGGTAATTTAGAAGTGAGAAAAGCACAATGACATGGAAGGCAAGGAGGTGTTGGGAGCATACTCTCCTGCAGGCATGGAATTCTTAGCTATGACAGAGAGGAAGAATATGGAAAAAAAGCAAAGCAAGCAGTTTCTTAAGGGATGCCCAAGAGACAGTTGCAACTATAAAACCAGATGGAGTGCAGAATTTGAGAGTCAATTGCTTTGAAAAGGAAATTCAAGCACTCTGAATGTAAAGGGTCATTCAAGGATATGGTGACTGTAAAGCACCAAATCTAATCCAAAGACTTCATCCCATTTCCAGCACATTCCAGAAAAATGTGCAGGTATGGAACAGTGAAGGACAAACAGAAAGCAATAACCTATATTCTGTGATTGACCTCACTGAACTCAGTAACAGAACTTCCTTTTACCTTGTGATAATACCCTAAGCTTTAAAAGGGATGACTTGGCTTCCATCATAAATAAAGGCAATGGTGGAATTGGGATGCAGTCATTATTTCTTCTTCTGACAAGCCCAGAAGTCTACACTCCGGGTGCAAAAAAAATATTACTGAAGGATGTTTTTTAAAAAAATTTTCAAAAGCATGGGCTAATACTAGAACAAAGGCCCAAATCATGTATTTTCTACATGGATTCAATTATCTCTACTGATAATGGTCATTTTTTTTGGCAGCAAGAGGTTGACTGTTGGAACCTTACAGCCTAGACTACCAAGTTGGGTATCTATACATTTAGTTCAGTGTCACTGAGAACACATAAGAAAAGTGACATAGCTGACACTTAAATAGCTCAGTCCCCAGCAGATCTCAGTTACGCCACTTTGCATAAACAAGCATGAGCAGATAAGGCAATGAACTTCTCGCTTTACCTGCTGCCAAGAAAAAATGTATTGTTAGGCAAGAGACCGTATTGTAAGGCAGCATACACCCATCTGTGTTGTTCAATGTATATGGTACAACTGCAAAAGGAGGCTGGAACATCATCAGGTTTCATATCATTGACTGGGGGAGCCACTGCACCACATCCAAACTAAGAGAAACCTGAGTGTCACCATCAGCAAGTGAGAAATACAGACCCTTAACACAGATGGTATACGTAACTGAAAGTAGGCTCAAAGGGTGATAGAACAGTGAGCAAATGTACTTTTTGTAGTTCTTGCAACACTGTATTCTTTTCAAGACAGACGTTGGTAAAAAGATTTGAATTTTTGTCACTTCTCATTTAATCATCGTCAGCCTCATGACCACTGAGTAAGGTTAATTGTTAGACACACAATTTCTGTACAAATGGCCACCTATAATACGCAATCACTCAGACTGTTTCACATACATACTACATAATTTCCTCCTCCTGTTTGAGATCACAGAAGGTTCACGTTGTAAGTATATGTCTCTGCCTTCTCTAGGAAAAGTAAATAGGTTGTCAGAACCAAAACAGAGCAGAAATAAACTATTGTAGTTCATACAGTTTATTGCAAACCAAGTTAGACATTACACTCAGAGCTCCATTTTTCCCCACTGCTTATCAGATGTGCTAGGAGCAGATAGTGCTTAGTTAATCTGTACTTCAGAACAAGTACGTCAAAACTATCAGAAGTGTTAAAGGAACAGGAATTTGTATCCTCCTGATTAGATGTTCCAAATTCTAATCTTTTTATGCCCCCCTCTGAAAGTCACACACACACACCAAGTTCCCTGCTTTCCTACATTAAACTTCTTGTCCATCTCCAGAGCAGACTATGGGAGTAGGGAGGGATGATCTCCTTCAAGTGACTTTTCTTTCTGTAGGGTAAATTTACTACTCACAATGGATAGCCTTTCTAGTGCAGTATAGTTCTGGGATATGAAGCTACCTTCGCCAGGAAGGGGAAGGAAGAAGAGATAGAAAAGCAGCTGATGAAGGAATACTCTGTTTTCCCAACCCACTTTTTCCATGGGTAAGTACAGACTGGTTTTCTGTTTCTCGATGCCTTGCCCGAGATACCTCAGGTCTCACTCCAAAAAGTGAGAAATACAACTTGAAATGGATTGGAACATTTAAAGTGCTCTAGAAGCGCTAATTGTCCTGAAACATGGAATAATATTAAGAGAACAAGAAAAAGTAAAGCAGTAGTTCTACAGTAAATCAAAAAATGAAAGTGAAGCCTCTCATTCCAAAATAAAGGGTAAAAATATTTTCCATGTTATTTCCAATGCTTTTGTTTCCATTTGCTGTAAATTTTCTTTTGAACACATAGACACACAAAAATGATAGCATCTACCGAGTACATTAATACAATTGTTAATTGCATTTTTATGGTAAATCTGGGCATAACAGTATCTCTGTTCAGTCAACACAATACATTTGAATACTTCATACACAGAAACCATTTCAAAATTGTCAGATATACAAACAAGTTACTCCATGGATATCATGTAACACAGGAATTCTAGAGGCTTCCCATGTCTCTTCATGAAGAAAATAAAAGATGTAAATTCATCAGACTATTAATTCTAGCATACTACTTCCATCTCTTTGCAGGAGTGCTCTAAAGCTGTTTTTAACTGCAGATCCAGGTTTCGTCTCCCTCTCATTCTTCAGTTCCACATCATTTTGACTGCAGCCACACACAATTAAAGTTTATACTCACATAACAACAGGTCATATAAAACAGGAAAGAAATGACTGCACTCCTCACTTTTTGAGCTGCTCTGTAATGGCAAGAAGTCTTCTCAGGAGCAGGCAAGCTGTTTCATGAGTAGACCCAGCCCATCGCACAGCCTTATGAGGCTTTCTAGGTTTCACCCCACAAGTTACATAAATCGCGCTGAAACCCCTATCAAATCTTAGCAAGTTTGCTTCGGTTGTTACTGAGGTATTCAAATCCCACAATACAGTTCACTTGAGCTTTGTCATTGATACCTTGCTACAGACACAGGAAAATTTCCACAGCACTCATTTAAATGCTTTTACAACTAAACCTCCTTACACTATTACTTTGTCCATAGTGCATGGTGACAAGCACAGAGGAAAAGAAGTTCCTGTGTAATCCCTTTGATGAACACTGTACATGCACCACTTGACAGGTCCTTAGATGATTTCATATTCGGTGCTAGATGCAAATTAAATCTTTGCCATGGGTTCTCACCATTTAGAGATTGTCATTTGTTGTTAATGAAATGAGTTTACATTCCCTCACTGTCATTCTCTCAGCAAAATGCAATACTTATTAGGATTCTTTGCATGGCATTCATGTTCAGACATCTGATGTCTCTGGGCACTTTACCTAGAGAAAGTATCACATTAAAAGATCAGAGCGGTAAGTACTGGAGAAAATTTAAGTGCAAACGTTGTCAGATACAATAGTTTTTAAACTATCAGTTTGTGCTTTTAAAAATGCAGCAAGATACATATCCTACTGTTCCATTTTGGCTCTGACACTGCATAAGCAAGGTCATTTCAGGTGATCTATATATAGAGAAAGATCTTAGTCTCTTGAATACTATACTGAAAAAAAGCCTGTATAATTGACTGCTACAGGGAGAGGATCCAGCTCATTATTTGAATTACACATCCATCTGTTTCAGTCAGGATGGTTTATAAAGAGGTTGCAAGAGTTAGTTGAAATTGTCAAATAACACATAAGATAATTTAAACCATAGAAAAGATTTAATATGCTCTTGCTTTTGTGAATCAGCATTTTTTAAAGGAGAAAAAAAAAGGTTATTGTGCAATCCAGGGATTTTAAGAAGCTTATACCATCCTCTTTTTAGCCCTGGACTATCTGTTATGCTGAGCCTGGATTTTATGTATTTCTTGCCCCTTTGCTTTCTGATTAATTTACTGTGTTCAGATTAGCCTCTCATGTTATTTCTCAGTGTTAAAACAGAAATTTCAAACCATAACTAACAACAAGTATTTTCCTTCCTCTAAAATATTACAGAAAGAGAGAATGAAAACATGTCTCTGTGTGGATTCTGGTTGTATTTCATCAGCATTCAATTTCTTCATCTTTTGGCTACTAAGAGATTAAGCAGGTTTTGACTATGTGATTTTGCGCAATCTGTTAATGTGGCTCACATGTAGGAACACCCATTTTCTATCTTCTTTTCCTTGCTTTTTGTACTAGTTGCTCTGAGTCCCCCAGTGTGCCTGCTGCTGAGGTGCAATCCATCATCCCTTGCCTCTGATCTTTCATGAAATCACAATTCGAACCTGATTTTCATGGGCAGGAATTTCTTATGATCTCAAGGAGAATCATTGGTAGCAATTTATTTTCTGCTTTATTCTTTATTATGTATGCATTCTCTTTCAAACCTCTGGAAGCCACAGATTTCCATAAGCTCTGGATTCCCTATAAGCAGCTTGCCTTTACAGTTTTTAGTCTAGATGCTAAATTCAGAAGGCTGACAGGTGTGTTTCTTTGAAAACTTATATTTTCCACATGGTCTGGGAAGGTACATCAGCTTCTACACAGTTTTACACAGAAATATATAAGTTCAAACTGGTTTAAGTTATTTGAACCTTCAATGTTTCAGATATCTAACTGCTGCTACACTGAGAAGGAAACTTCTTTCACAGAAAATCATTTCTTCACTTCTCAGTGTACTTCTTATTTTCCTGTGAGCAGAGGAATGTCTCTACTTGAAGTACTTCGTAACTCCAGCTTTGGTTTGTTGTGGGAAGGAATAGAGTATTATCAAAAAAATAATTCAGTGATTCAAGGTCTCCTTATTGATTCCAGGTACTAGCATGGGGAAAGCAGCAAAAACAATTACCAAAAAAGGCAAAATTTATTCAACACTAAATAAGGTTTCAGAGGAATTTATAGATATTGAAGTGTATATTCTGATGTAGTTCAATTGTCCACTGTTAAGGAAAAGATGGTCGGGAAAGGGAATTGGAAAATGGAGGAAAATGGCCACAAGTTACAAAGATCTGAGAGAACCAATACCTCCTTCAAAAAAGGGACACAGTAAAGTGTGGAGAGAATGAGAAGGTGTGTATTTGCTCACACTAGAGTTAAAAAGAAGTTCTTTGAGCTTAAGCATATGGCTTTTCCTCTTCCATAGGAAGAACAACTAACTAACTAGAGTAGAAAGGAAGTTGGGTAGTTATTTTCAGCTGATTTCAGGATTACAGGAGGAAAGCTGATATATCCAGACAAGTCCAGGTACTCTTCTTTATGTCCAATTCAAACAGAGCTATTCAACTGATAAGATCATTCTTCATACATGAGAACATTAATTGTCAAGTGTTCTTCCAGTTCTGCCACCACTATAATCTTTTTGTTAATGTTTGCCGTTGTTGTTTCATTTCAGCATGAGCCTTTTGATAGAATTTATCCTCTAACCCAGCTCATTAGAAAGACTGTCTTAAAACAAGTTAAGAGGATACCTCTCCTAATAAGGACCACTGAACCCATACCTCTGCACTCAGCCTTGCTATTTTTATTGCAAAGAAGCAGAATTTCTGTAGACCTACATTAGTGTGCCCTTATTTGAGGATATTTTTGTGTCTTTTAGATAATGGATGAGGTGGGAATTTCTCAGTAAATATGCACTTGTCTCATTAATTATTAACAATTCACAGACACACCAGCTTCTGTCCAGAAGAATGGATCAAGATAATTAAGGATTTTTTTTATTTTTTTTTTTTAAACCACAGGACCTGTGGAAATCCCAACCTACCAAATATGCATGTCATATCTTCATTCTTTGGCCTACTATGAGCACATCAGCTCAATAATTAAGTATGGCATCCTTGTTATTTACACTGAGATGAAGTGCAAGGATAGAGGTTCCATTGTCCTCAAAAATGAGGCCAGGAATTTTTTATTTCTTTTTTTACGCACTGCATTTCACCTTTTCTGGCATCCTGACATAGGCAAGTTGAAGATAATTGTCTTTTATGATACCAGTCTCATAATATTTTCTTCCAGTTAACAATAAAACACAAATGTTATGAACCCAGTCTACAGTCTCACAATTACAATGAACAAGTTACAACAGTTTAACATTTCCTCCCCAAAGAGGCATTTTACCACTCAAGAGATGGCTGTTTTTAATATGAGGCTGCTGTGACCACTTCAGTTGCCCTCCTTTGATCACATGTGGTCATCAGACCAGGTCTGTTACATACCCACAAGGTCACAAGAGTCCTCCACAGTTCAGAGGAAACAGGACAACTTGCAGTGTCAGATGAACTTAGTACCTCTCATACTCTGCAAATGGAAGCAAAACCAGAAGTGCATTGGAGAGTTGCAAGACACTAGCACTTCACTCTGGCCAGGCTCAGAATACTGCTTCTGAGGATCCAGTTTAGTTGACCTCAAAAAAGCAGCTCGCTTGGGTAGGCAAGCAGCAATCTCTCTCTGAGACAGGAGGCAGATAGAGGCACTCTGAAGAGGCACACAGAGTAAGAGTCAAGACAGCCTCTGTGTCCCACTAGGCTTTTACTGCCTGCCAAGAAAGCAAAATAACTCGGTCTACTGACCTGCCCCTGCCCTCATCCACCCATCCCTTTTTTTGTTAATTATTTACACAACTTGCTTGAATAAGCAATGTTTTAAAGCAGAGCCTTTAAAATGGCTCACAGAGAACTGACGCAGATGATTCAGCAAGCCAGCTTTCTGGCCCGCAAGTCCACCTGCCTGCAAAAACCAGCAAGATTAGACCAACCATAAACTTTTTCCCAGCAGAATGGCAGGTTTCCAGATTGACAGTGTATTGCAGCTGACAATGCCTATTCTCCCAGCTGTGGTGAAGGACAGAAAATGCTCATGTCACTCCTGCTTTTACATTAAACTGAAATGAGACTGGAATCTAAATAACTGAACTCAGCAGAACCAGGCTTCAGACTGAACAGCCTTGATTTTAACCATATAGATGTCATAACTGCTACAAGACTATTCTGCAGACTGGATTTGAGAGAATGTACAAAGACTGGAGATGTTTGCATAATTAATTTCTGCTTTCCAATTTACCTATTGATATAAAGGAAAAGGAAAAACTGCTGCTTCATTTAGAGTCTGAACCAGGACAACGTCTCTCAGTGCAACATTTATTCCTGTGTTCATTCGGTCCTGTACTGAACTAAACGATTGTGATTCATTTGTGAATGGCACATAATTTATTGCAAATGTTGGACGGTCATTCTTAGAAAAACATATTTTTATAGTATCTGGAACAGTTGCTGTCAACAAAACTGGTCAGGTGTCAGTCCCTGAGAATACAAAGAAAAGGGAAAAACCTCCTGCAATATGTTTTTGTTTCTCATCAGATATAATTTCAGACACTGGAGACAGAGAAGTGAAAATCAACCAGTCTGAGTAATATTTAGGGTTCTGAGACATGCATACCTAAAGCTGAGATTTTTTTCAGGCTTTTAATTTTCAGATTGAACATAGGAAACGTTGTTGCAAAGCAGTAATTCCTGTAAATATCATCATGTTGCTGAAAAAAATTTCCATTGAACAAAACTGACAAATGAAACACACTGTAACCTTTACTTCCTATTAAGCTTAATAAAACTGTCTAATTCAGTATCCAAACTGATAGGCCTCAGCATAGCAAAGACTTTGACCATACTTTTCTAGGAAAGTGTTCGTATTCAGGATGTCATTTAAGTATTTGATCTCAACATGAGTCTGGTGATTTTCCTTCAGAATTTTCCCAGCACCTTATTTCCAATGCCTGAAAACAGGACATTATCCCAGCCAGTTTTCATTAGAACACCTAAGACACTATTATATGGTAAAAGTGGCAGCTATCCTGGGCAAATATCTCTGTCAGGCTCTTCTGTGAGTATTCAAACTGCAGCCCACCATCAGGGCACAAGCCACCTGAACAGGCGTTGGACTACATGTTAAACACCAGCTGCATGAAGAGGCTCCACCAGTCCCTCCAGGCTGTTGAACATGGCATCAGAATTACTACTGCCTTCTGTCCCTGAAGCCTTGGTTTCAGGCTCCTCGGCTGCTCATTTGAAATGGGAAGTCAAAGACAATCCAGCATGGATATCAGCTTGATTATCCCCCTCACACTTTGGGCTACAGATGGTATAACCAGGCAATCCAATACACCAGCTCAGGTACAACAGAAGAAAAGTGTATTTTTCCTGCACTCTTTACTCAGAAGAAATGCTTTACTCAATTTCACAGGGAAAAAAAAAATAAGAATATGTATTTCAGGCAGCTGTTAGACATGAAAAAGTCAACTCATACGATCACATGGTTACAACCATGTTATTCTATATGCCATAGAATTTGGATATTCTATGAACTTTAAAGGAGACACAACATCCTGTGGAATTGACCACTCTGGAAATAAAAGATTCACAGCACTCTACAGTGCTCTGAGGAGACATGAGCTAGTTCGAGGTTTAAGGGGAAAGCTACTCATGTTAAAAACCCTGAGCAGTCCAAGGAGAAAGTCAGGCTTATAGTCACTACAGTATTCCCTACTCCTGCATTGTGCACTGTAAGCATAACCTCCCCAGCAATTCATACAGAACTTAATGTGTACACATGGTTCCATAAGATAACTCTGATAAGTTACTAATGCATATAGACTTATGCAGATCCTGTATTTGACTGAAACATCAGTGTTGTACATGTCGACCCTACTGAAGAAGAAAATATACTGTAGGTTTTGGAGTTCTTTTCTGACAGCTCCCTTAGGAGACAGTAGAAAAGTATTTATTATTTATATATAAGCCAGCATGTCAACACATTTTTAGATAACTCTCAGTGTCCTTTTTTCTGTCTAGCAATGGAAACTACAGAATAAATTATATATGACATTTGTAGCTATTTTAAGAAAGTTGGTATTGCACAGCCAGCAATCTACAAATTAGATATAAAATGTTGCAAGGAAGTGGTATTTTTTGGTATGCTGTTGATGTTTCTAACTATTTCATGCCACTATCTATATAAAATTCAGATTAAATCTACTCAACATAGCCTTCTGTAATCTGATAAAATCTATCTACTTTGTGCACTTTCAGATGTCCTGAGGTGGTATGCCAGATGTTAGGAAGGTTGTATTTTACTTCAAAACCCACAGGTATAGAGCAAACATATTTTGCTATGCATGCCATCTGGTACCTGTTTCTTTTTACCAGAGAACAGAGTGTGTTTAATCATTAAATCTCATCCTGCAGTACTTAAATCAAATTAATTCACACAGATATATGCATTTTTCTCCCTATGGATTTTCCTATCAAAATAATCTGGTTACATTATGTGACAGCAGATGAAGTCATTGGACCAAACTCTACCCTAACATACACACACATAACCGACAGGAAGTCAATAGGTTTGCACAGGTGTAAATGTACACAGAATAACCAGCTATGAACCATAGCTACATTTAATATGTTACCTAACCTATACACATGGTAAAACGTTGTCTCCTATTTTTCTGGTTTTATCTTCATATGATTTGATTATCAAATGAGAATTAACTTTATATTAATGTTAAGAACATGCATCAATGTTCTTCACCTTATTTTCTCCTGCAATGTAGTTCTAACATGTCTTCCCTGACACTAGTCAAATTCAAACAAATTAAACTTTTACCTGGTTTTCTGGACAGTTTCAATAAACAAAGGTTTTACCAAAGAAGAAATTAATGTTAGAACCACTGATTCACAGCCTGTCCATTCTTCCCCTCACTAGTTTCTGTCGGCTTTTATTGTAATTAATGATAGAACAAAATGGGTATTTATATAAGCAGGTTAGATTTTTGTCACACAAGTTATAAAGAACATTCATAGAAGTTTCTTGGTAAAGAGGATGATTATTGCCAGTCAGCTCAAGAAGTAAGATTCCCACAGGATTTTTTTCCTGATCTGGACTTAGATGCTTATGTCATAAAGCTATTAATCATTGCAAAATAGTTTGCAACTTTCATCAAATTCCAGTTTCATAGCATCCCATGGTTATTTTATCAGCAAGACCACCATGTTTGAAAGACCTGCAATGTTCTAATACCATTCATGTTTCTTTCTCAAGCAGACACAGTTACTTGTCAAAAAAAAAAAAAATATCAGTTTAAAGAACATGACTTGAGCAGCTGTATTAAATGGAATGTACTGGTTGAAAGACCACAACAGAGGCAAGAATAACACTGTAAACAAATAAAGGTAATTGTACAGATTAAGGAGAATTCTTATGGTTAGCAAATATTTCTAGTAGATATTCTGTCAGGACAACGGTCTGCTGTGAATTTACATGTGTCACATAAACAAGCCAGAAACATTTGCTTCACAGGTATAGAGTGGAAATTCAGCAGCAATTGATCATTTAGCTGTGTTTGTGTGCCATATCCACTAAACAATCAAGAAAGTGACAAAAAGTGGTAATTATTCAACACCATCTTCGCTAAGTCTCAAGCAATAGTAGCAAAGCTGGTCATTGAAATCAACCTGGCACCAAGGCACTATTTAAAAATCTTAGTTAAACAGAATAATAAATAACAGAGCAGGTACAAAGTTTTCATTTTCAAAGGCAAATTGAAAAATTAAGCAAACTGGTCAACAGAATGACTTATGCTGAAGAGGGTTTTTTACCAGAGGAAGAAGTCTGAAATTTATTTCAAGCAGATTTGCACAAAGTACCTGGAATTTGCACACCAAACAAATAGAAAAAAAAACTTTTAAGATTCTGTATTCATTGCAATGAATAGTCACTTTGAAAAATGAAAACTGATTTTCACACTTCCTAAAAAAATGTTGACTGCAGTTTTCACAAGAAATCAGTACAAGTTCATATGCACATACGTTTTTCATGGAAATAAAGATAGGATGTTCAAAATTACAATCCATTCCTCACTAAGATGAAAACTTTATTTGGCAGTTAGAAAAAATGGACCTGCAAAACTGGTAAATGGTAATCTATCCAAATAATTTTACAGAAGCTACAAGGCTGCAATTAGATGTGTATCTCACTTTTCCCCTTGATACCAAGCTCTCATCAGTGTCACTGCACTACATATGGAGAATATTTTTGGAATCCTCAGTTCTTTCACCTTCAACATTTTTGCATAATGAGATTCACTTCTATTCATCTGGTTTTGCTCAGGAGAGCTGAATTACACATTACTGTCTTATAAGCATCTTGGGTCGGATTTGAAGGATTAGAGTCAATTAATGAACTGAAATTCTAAATGTTTCTTCTTGTCCAGGGTATTAGATAGTGGTCAGACCCTCCAGACATATCAACTGGCATACTTCTGACCTAAGTTGTGACACTTTCACCAGCCCTTAAGTGCTGGCTCCATGCAGAAGCACCATAGGAAGCGTCTGTGAAGTGTGTGCAGCCCCTGACCTGAGATGAGCTGACACTCCTGCACTGCAGCTAATCCTGCACAAGAAGAGCTACCTGTCTCTCTCCCTTGCCCTTCCACAGATGTACAGGCTTAATTCACTCCTAGTTCTTGCTTTATTTTTCCAGGGTATTTGTAGAGCCATAAACACCTCTGTAGGCATAAAGAATGAAACTCAAGGTTGAAAGATCTGCTGCTATTTTGTTTTGGTTTATTCCTTTCCCTGCAGCACTGTAAGACAGAGGGTGGGGGAAGGATATGGAAAATCTATTTGACTACAGGCTCTTAACTTGAATGAACTAATTCAGAGGAACAGTTTTTAATATAACAGTTGGTAAATAGCATTGGGGAAGCTTTTGGAGCAGTTAGCTAAAAACCTCTCTCAAACAGCTTTCAGCTGCTCATAAACACCAAGCGCAGTCTTCTGGTCATTGTGCTTTGTTACAAGGTAGGAGAAGACTTTGAATTACAGTGATGTGATTTAGTAATTTAGTAATTTAGCTCAGATATGAGCTACAAAGCTGAACAATATTAACCTGGTAAAGTTGAGTTCCTTATTATGTAACTAAATACGTGATATGCAATCTATATGATATATCAGCTAACAGAGACATTCAAATAGATGCTTGAATAGCTTCTTAATAATTAAGAACAAGGGTTTACCCACCATTAAGAGCAGACCACTAGAAATCAGAGTGAGGTACCAACCTTTTAAATTAGACACTAGGCTCTCAGTTTTCCTGTGAGTTTTATTCTAGGCTCTGCCAATGATTTGACTGATGTTGTGTAAGTTATATTTGCTATTTTTTTTTCAACCCATCATTCACAGACTGATACTTGTACATAATACCTCAAAAGATAGTCCATGAAAAAAACCTGTATTTAAAAAAAGGAGGAACCACAGCCCCACACATTCAAGGAAGGAAGCAAAGAGAATAAGCCGTACAGAAGCATCTAGAAGTTGCTACAATAAAGGAACATCCACATTTGAGCTTGTTATTTTCCATTGTGATGTAACATGTAATATATTTTTCATAAAACTTCAATTAAGACCTTTTGGTTTACCATGGGCTTTTTATAACAGGGGAAAAAGGGCTTTACTTCACCATTTCCCCTTTTATGACAGTGTAGCTCTACCAGATCTCAGGGTTCATGGAAAACGGTACAGTCCCTAAATTCCCCACAGTGGAGTATAATGAAACCTGAGTTCATCTAAACCAAGGCCGCTGCACCTCAGGAGACCAGCACTCAGCAGATATTAGCAGTGTGATGCGAGCTCCCTGACACCACAGCAAAGCTCATAATAGCATCGGCACCTATCTGTGCAATGGCAGCATGGAAATACCCCTCACAGTGAGCAAGTGACAGCAAGGGCTGGGAGGAGGAGATGGCTTACAGAGATGTATACATTTCCTCAGAGTATAGTCAGGTCAGTGGAGTAACTGTAAGTAACTGCTAAATTCAACACGAGTGGTTGCACAAAATAACCCTTAAATGAAGGTGACTGAATTTTCTCTCACTACGATAACAAGGTATTCTGCTGTGCCATGGGGCTGAGCCACTCACTTTTCTTAACAAGTGTTTCTGTCATTAGCTTTTAAAGTCACCTGAGTGAAGTCAAACTAAGCCCGTGGCGAAGCAGCTGTCAGAGAATGGTCCACATGGAAGGAAAGGCCTACGATGTCTGTGCAATGAACAGGGTCTTTCATGTTTCCTTTTGTACAGATTGAAAGGGCAGCTAAAATGCAAAGGGAGGCAATACAGCCTCAGAGCTTCACTGTACATATATAAACATTTTGACACATATGTGAGTTTAATGGGGAACTAGCAAGCTGACCAAATATCTGATCAGAATAAAAAAGACAGCTGTCATATTCATTTTGAAGTGTCTTACAGTTTATATTGACATAAAGCTGTAACAATCGCACAACAGAATTGATTTAATTTTAATTATATTTTTATGGCATTGCTTAGTTGTAAACACAGTGCCAGACTTGGTTCTCACTTGAAATGGTGCAAATGTGAGTCTGCACTGAGGCTACAAACCTCCACGGAGTTATTCCCTCTCTGCTCTGTGGAAGGTGTCCAGACCACAATACATAACCTATACTGCAAACATTTCTACATATTCTGTTTCATTCATGTGTTTATGTCCTCATGTTTGTTCCACACATGCATTGCCTTTGCAAGAGGGGAGGCAGTGAGCTCCTGCCTCTTTCACAGCACTCAAACCTGCCAACTGTAATAAAACAGTGTAAAATTATTCAAGTAGACGATTGCTGGGATTGTAACGGAACATTTATGAGTGGTATTTTATATGCTATGAAATACTTTCTTCTGTGCCTGTCAACAACCATCAAGCTGACAAATAGGGGATGAGTTACAAAGTTAAGGGCTGAGATGCAGTCTATCATTTGAACTAACCAGATGAATAAAGTGAATGAAACCAGAACAAAAGCAATGAGACAGGCCTATCTACCCGTTCGTGTTTTCAAGGCAATGTAAACCAGAGATGGGCAAAATTCTCCACATTTTTTTTTCACCGTGTACTATCAATAACACACTTGTCAATAAGAACAAAAACATGGAAACTACACTACAGATAAAAGGGTAATTTTTTTCATCTTTAAGATGACATCTTTAAATGCAAATGACCCTAAGTGCTTAGAAACCCCGCTGCCTTTACAATGGCATTCTTCTTATTGAATTGGCCATAGAGCTTAAGGGCTCAATCCAGGAAAGCAGTTTAGCGTATGCCATTGAAGGACAGAAGCTGTTTTGTTGACTGAGAATTGGATCTAAGGGCGCTGACAGGTATTGCAGAAGAACCAGCTGAGATGGCTTAAGAAGTCAGTAGCCTCAGCTCTCAGTTCCTCTTCTCTGCAGGAGTCTCCCCAGGACTGAATTCCTTAACAAGTGTGAAGTCAACTTTCACTCAGGTTACTACGAAATATTTTCACGTAGTTGAGGAAAGAAATTATAAAAGGGGGTTGACCCTCCTTACAAAATAAGCAAAAAAACCCTTCCCTATTTGCACAGCTCAGTTTTTTCACAAAGCTTACCATGGTAGTTAAAGCTTATGCTTCAGCAGCTTGAAATAAGTTGCAGGACCTCACACAGAGACAGCTGAGGTAGTTTTAGAAGATTTTCTGTCATGCACTTCTGCTATAAGCTCTGATAGAAGAATAGCAAAGTTTTGAAAAGCCATATCTATATCTGTTTAAAGAGTTTTATGTAGTCAAAGCTCATCTGCACGCCCACAAGAGAGGTCAGAGCAATAATGGTGGGAATGGGCAGGGAGCTGGATAATACCCTGCCCAATTGTTGCCACCCCCACCACAGAAGCCATCAGCCCATAAAAGGCCCATCTCCACAAGCCCAGGAGTATGACAGCAAGGAGGGGACCTAAGCACTCCAGGGAAGGGCTACTCTGTCTGGGCCTCCTAGGGCTGTCTCAGGAGAGCCTCAACACCAGCATCTGAGTATTAAGCCCAGCAAGATGGGCCTAGAGCACTTTTTGATGGGTTTGCCCCAGTGGAGAGGAGGCATGGGGAAGGCAAAATGTTGCCTAGGGCATATGGCATATATTATGGGATGCAGTGGAAGTGCATCTCAAGATTTATTCTGGGATCTTTAGGGGGAAAACCAAAGGTGGGAAAAGGGAGGTGTCTAGGCAATTTGGTGGGGAACAAGCATGGGGATTAGGGGAGACAGAGGGGCCAGTTGTAGCTTGCTTGTTGTTATGCTTGTCTGGCCATACCCAGCACCTGACTCACTCAGTCTGTCCTATTTTCTTTTTAAGTTCCTCTCTAACTCTTTCCTGGGTGGGGAGCTCTGCTGAGGGCATCTGCATGGGGGTCTGGGTCCCAGCAATGGGAGTCAGCTACAGGTCAGAGGGCACATGTGTCTGGGTGGTGGTGACTAGAGAGACCCGAGCGAGTGACACCAAGGCCAACGTTGGGGGGATATATATGTGCACGTGCGTCTGTGTGGGAGTGCAGGGCCTGCACCAGCAGCTGGCGTGGGGCTGCAGCCTCAGGGGCCTGTACGTCCAGGTGACAGCAACTGGGGAGACTGGGATCCAGGGGCAGCTGCTGGGCAGACTGAGTGTCTGAGCCTGGTTGTCAGAGGGATCCAAGTTGTATATATGTATATATATGTATGTAATTTCACTAGTGCACCTCCATCCTGCACAGCCAGAGAGGAGAGTGGGAGGGAGTACATGTGAGTGATCTGTGTGTCTGTCTGATCTGTGTGGCCAGTCGTGTACATATGTGATGTACATGTGTGTGCATGTGCCTACTGGGAATACATGCACAGCCTTGCTACTGGTTGGACCTGGCGCATAGAGCTGTGGCAGCCTAACCTCTCTCAGCGCTGTCAGATCCAGCAAAATGTATGTTCACCCAACAATATGTTAAACAGTTTGTAGTGAATATCTGAACTCAGTCCCCTAGCTCTTTAAAAACTTTGTTAGTCTCTCTTGACACTTGTTTAAAATTTTGATTTAAACTTGTTTAAAATAAATTCTGTTTTAAAACACAGTTCAAAGTATTTCTAGAGAGTATAGTCAACATATATTTCTTCTTTGGAAGCCTCAACTTTATCTTTTTTCACTTGAGGATATTTAAGTATTTAAATGTGTTCGTCTTCAGTGTTGAACTATCCTAGAGCTCTGCATATGCTGAGTGCCAGAAGAAGATGTTATAAAAAGTACTTTTAAAAAGTTAGTGAAGGGACAATTGCAAATTACGCTCATCAGAAGTGAAGAAGGAAGATCTTTTTATATATATATATATAAAGTGTTTTATTTTAAAATAAAATGGAACTTCTTAGAAAATGTTGCCTTTTTTTTTTTTACTCTTAACTCTAATTTGTATGTGGCATTACTTTCTTTTTCTGATAAGTCTAATGACTTCTAATTGGCATTTAGAAAAGTACCCTCACACTTTCTTAGGTAGTATTCAACTTGAAATACACATTAATTCTGTAATAAGTCAACGTTTTTGGATAAATGATCCAACATAAAGAATTCTGTTGTGTATTTCTCTTAGCAACTAAGAAATTAGAGCCTTAATTTCATAAAACAACTCTTGTTTTTATTAAAATCTTTTTTTGCTTTATGATTAAATGCATGAATTCTCAAGAGTTGCCTTGGGCATTATATTACAGACAGCTGTTTTGCACAAGAAAAGTGCTTCATGTCTTGCTGAAGAACAATGAAGCTTTTGCCTGGACAAGCAAGAGCTACCAACTGCCAAAGTCTTTTAATTGTTGGGCCCATTACATTCCCTATAAAGACACCAGAAGGTAGGACAGAACAAACAGGTACAACCACAGAGCTCACCGCAGCGGCTGGGGCCAGGGAACAGCCACATATGCAAGGTGACAGCCGCCTCTGAAAAGTGAGGATGGGGTGAAGGCAAGGACAAGCAGCAGTCACAGCTTTCCTTCCCTGCTTCTCCTTAGCAGCAGAAAACTGGCCAAGTCAGCTCTTCCTGTTTTCCCTCTCTCTCTCTCCTGTGGTTTTGCTTATGCTGCTGAACAGGCTGGAGCCAGTTTCGTGTTTTTTAGTTCCTGTGGGAATATGATCCACTGTCCTAGGATAAACTTTGAGAAAACATGGTTGCTTGAATGAGAGTTTTACTTCATAGTGGGTAGTTGCATGGAGTGATGCTGGCCAAAAAAACCTGGGGGGGTTAGCTCTTTTTAATAGGTGTGCAAATCGTACGATACCTTCAAAACAGGCACTTGACTAGTGGCCACTCAGGTGTTATTGCATTTAAATATTTGCACGCAGGAGTGCAGCGGCCTTAAAGTAGCTGTCACAGTCTGACAGTATCATTCATGGTCTCAGAGTAGCAGGGGAAGTTTGCCAGCAGAAGTCCTGTTTGACTAGGACCGACAGCCTAAACACAGTTCCATTTTTATATTTTTGTTTTAGAAGCTCACACGTTTGTGAAGGAGACAGCATGGTTAGGGACCTTAGCATAGCCAGACCTCCTGACCATGCTGTTGGCACGATTCCTTTTTTTATTCAAAGCAGAAGGTCATTGAAACAAATGGGGAAGGAATTCATAGGCTTTTCAGTACTGAGAGGAATCAAATATCCAATGCTGCATAGCTCTTTGGCACAGTGTATCACTATGAACCCTGTAATACTGCAAAGTGTAAGCTGCTATTCCAACGGTGTGACAGTTTCAATGTATCAAATTTGACACCTTTTCAATAAAACAGGCTAAATTTAGATAACCATATGCTCATGCTGACAAGCTAGCTTCTCCCTGATATGTGTTTTCATGAAAGAGTACAGGAGGACCTCAAAGTTTAACTGGTTTAAAGTGAATTCAAAATATTTTATTAATTTACAGTAGAAAGGCGAAGTTGCTAAGCAAACACCAAGGAGGAATATTTTCTACTTAATCTACTAAGATTCAGTTGTACAACCCCCATTAACATTAATAGGAGTCATGCTGCCAAATTAAAAAAAATCATACTTGAAATATTTTATCTGTCTATGCTTTTACTGCATTCTAACAAACATTGCACAATTAAAGTCCCTTCTCTCTTGACTGCCAGCTAGGCAAAGTTGAAGAGTACATTCATACAAGCAAAGCAGCCTTTTATCAACAGAAATGTGTTTGTCATTTGTGCTTCTGTAACTTAAGAAGATGGGCCAACTGCACAGTTGCATTCCAATCTTTGCATTGTGTTAAAGGATTTTTAAGCAGCCATTCGAGACATTTGAAAATAAATGATTTTGAAACAAAAATTGCTCAGTAACAACTAACACTGCCTTTTTCTCAGTAAGATTGCAGGTAATATATACAAAAGTAGCTACTCATTTATGTGTGATTAAACCATAAAGACTGATTTCATTTAGTATATGTTATTTATAACACCAACATCACTCTGCAATTCACTTCTTTTTTTGATTGGTCCCACTAAGCACTGTGATTCCCTTGCTTGTTCATACACTGTGATCTTACCAGTTTAAAGTAAGTCAGAATCTGAGATGCACACACATACCTGAAGGCAGAGAACATCTTCAGTCTCCACTTACATAAAAATTATGTGAAGAAATGCAGGAGACATAGTGTCTTAAAATGAAGTAATAATTAAAGTGATAAATAAAAACCTTCTGTTTTGTTGGGGTTTTTATAAACCAAACCCCACAATTCCAATGATACATAATCGTCTGCCTCGTGCAAATTTAGCAAAAAAACCTGACTATATCTGCTGACACTCTTTAAGAATTACAATACCTTAAAATATGTTCAGAATCTCATTTAATTATGGTAATTAAAAGAGAAAAAATGAAAAATTACACACCTCTGAAGGCACAATCTAAATAATAACCAGAATATTCAACTGAAGAATACATCAAGAAAACGTGCATCACATAAGGAAAAAAAAAATAAAGCTGTTAAGTTAATGTAAAAATATTGAATCTTTTTAGAAATGTGTTTCCACTCCTTTTATAAATAAAGAAACCTCATCAGTTTCATGAGATCAAAATATGAAGTATTTCACTTTGAGGACATTAGTACAAATATATAATAGATACAACAATTTTTTTCCTTGCTCTTATAACTTATATTCCCACTTGCATGTGAGAAAATGGTGGTAAAGTTGAATGCATTATCTCTATATATACGTAAATTAAATTTTACTTAAGTACACTTGCTTGTAGGCATTTAACAATGTCAGATGTGGACTCTTCCCTCTGGGAAGCTGTACATATATAAAATCATACACATTATCTCACACAAAGGACATTGCTAGAACAGGTTTTGTTTTTTTTTTTCCTTGGAGAAAGTAAGGAAATTCCTACAGACATTACCTTTCTTCAAAACACATGAATCTCTAGTAATTCACATGCCGTGCAAATGTGAAAACCCCTTTATATTTAAGTTCTTCCGACCATGCCATAAATCCATTGTTAAAACATTAACCAGAAGTCACCCTTTAATGTGAAGCTTGAAGTCTGATCATTCCATCTGAGTCTGCTAGATATCCACGACAAGTACTGTCTGTTTTCTGATGGGAATATTTTTTGATGGAAAAATGGTTTTCCTTGCACCCTAGTGGTGAAGGATATGGTGCATTTCAGAAAAACTCCAGATATGTTAAATTCTCTAAAGCTGGGGGTGAGGCTACGGACGTTAGTATTCATGATGGCTTTGCGCAGTGTATTGTACTATTTAGATTCTTCAAATAAAAGCTGGAAATTATTTGTAAATAATTTCTAGAATTGTTTTTCTTACATAAGAGATAATGGAAAGAATCTTGTATTTGCTCATTAATGTGTTCTGAACGTTGCTTTTATCCCTAAACTGCATAATAAGTAGAGAAAAGTAAGTGCATACCCCACCTGTTTTTCCTTAATACCTACAAATCCTTACTTTTTTCCCAAATTTTGCTGGTTTATAAGCTTCCTTAATCTTATCTCCTCACAACCTGCAAATCTAATATGTTTAAAAAACCGTGTTCAATGTTAATTTTTCCAAAAAACTCATCAAATTGGCAAATAAAGCTTGTTGAAAAGGAAACCATCTCTTCCAGAGGCAATGCCGCTTTTCAGTTGCAAATAATTGTTTACTTTAGCACTCCTCCAAAAAATTTTATTTGTTAACATATTTAAAATATAGGATTAATTATTAATAACACTTTTTAAAAAAAGAAAGACTAAGTAAATTTCAACCAGCAATCTTTTGACCTTTCTCTGGAAAAAAAAATACGAAAAAATTGATCATGATTGCATCAGAAACTTCATAAAATATTTCCAAAATGAAAGTTACATTTAATTATGTACCATGAAATATGTTTATAGAGAAATCATGCAGCAAATGCTGTTTTCAGTGAAAGAAACTAGAAGTTCAGAATTACTTAATCACTTTAGGATATATTAATTGTTCTCCAGGTACTGGTGAGTACCTGGCATTTTCTAGCCATGCCCCATACACAAGAAGAGGTAGTTTACTAGAAAATTCCCGTAGCATCACATGCTGTTGAATAAAGGAGCAATTTTCACTTTCAGGGGACATCAGAGAATCATTGTATCTGTGGGTTCTCACAAACTAGGGATCTGATTCATCTTGTATTACAGTCACACCAGGAAAGCTGATAGATTTTAATGCAAGGAAGACAAGCCTCTTTTAGCTAAAACTTAGATACACAGCTGCTCAGTAAACTTTACTAAAGCAATTAGTATAGCCTATAGCCCCAGAATTTTACAGGAAAGGAGTGATTGTTGGGGGGGTCTGCATGTTAAATATCTGGCCAGGTCATTGCACATTGTATGAACACATGCCTGCACGTTACTTGCACAGTTTTTAACTGTCTCTGGATATGTGACTTCTTCTGTAGTCATATCTGAAATTCAATTTATAACACAGTAATATAATTTGCATAAAATTATTTAAACAATCTGCATATATTTAGCCATATTTTTATATACATATGTATATGTGTGTTTATTATTAATGCAGTGCTATGGAATTGTCCATATCTACACTTATTTCATGGGCTGCTGACTCCTGATTGACTTTTTAGTACATTTTAATAGATATAATATAAAGTACTTCCCAGTGTATTTTCTCTTCACAGAGATATTATCAGAGTTTCATTGAGAGGATGGTGGGGTTTTGAATCTGGTATTAGTAGCTGATATTAACCAAGTTTGATTTTTTTTTTTTTGAAGTTTCGTAATGAAATAGAATTTCTAGGAAAAGTATTCCAAAATGTCCAGGGATCAGTGTGCAATACAGAAATAGTGTAATCTCTCCTGTTAACCTTGTGAAATAATGGAACTGATTTTTTCCCCCAGATGGGAATTGACTTGGTCCCACAAAGTCTCATCATTGTATTCATGAAGAACAAGATCAGATCCTAAATGTGGAAGACCCATGCCTGTTTTCTTCTTATATATCTCAAATTTTTATTCTCATTTTTATACTTGTACACTAAACAAAAGAAGCTTCTAACCTGTTTCACTGAAGCAGTAAGGCACAACATTTATATTCAAACAAGATAAAGCCAGAAAGATGTTAGGACAATGTCCACCTGGTCCATCCTCTTGCCCTACAAGAAAAGTATTCTTTAGATGTGGATGAAAAGAATCCTTCCTCACATTTAACCTTAACATTTCATGTACATCTTTTCCTACGGTTATACATAGTAGCAGCTATGTCCTACCCTATTAGATATAGTGCAGGACAAGCACTGAGCCCACTTTGGAGTTTCTGAGGGTTTCTGACTTCTCTAGCACAAAACAAACTCAAATCCATCTCAACACTTCTGTGATTCATTCATCTCAGTTGATCTCTATGTTCTTCAGATTTTCCTTAAGATGAAAACCCTTATATCTCTTCAAAGTCAATGGTCTTGGAACTGTTTATGGCAATAGTCAATTTAGCTTCCCAAGTGAAAATGTAGCTAGTTTTTGGTATTAAAAGAAAGTCTTACTTTCAAAAAAACTTTTTATAGAATCTCATTGCAACTTACACATACTTAGTGAAACCCTATGTAAATAGTTTTTGAAATTCACACAGGTTCGAGAAGTATAAGATCAAACTTATGTAAAAATGAAATATCTTTTTTTAATGTAAATTTTAAAATTCCACAGAACCAATAGTGTATTAAATTCTATTGCAGTTTTCCACAGCAGCTTAGTGAAAATAATTTTTAGGTTTGCACGTGTGATGACATACAATACTGTCCACCAGTACAAAACAGGGTATTAAATGAATAAAACAAACATGAACACAATTTTCATATTTAATGTCTGATTCTTCCACAGATGTTAATGGCAAGACTAATTTATTTTACTGAGGCAGGAGCAAGACTGAAGTGGCCAGTAATGTGCCTTTCAGTTCCGTGTTCACTCAGTTCTGTTCAGTTAACACACTCTTTCATTTCTGTGACAATTTTAAAGCATTTATTCTGTAAATGAATAGTCAGGTTTCATGGAAACAGACCATTAGCATTAATCATATGACTCTCACTTGATACATTGACAAAAAAAGTGTTTGCAGTATTTCTCTTGTCCATGATAAATAAACAGTCTGTAAGAAATGAAAAATATCAATTGAAAAGGAAGATTAAAACAACTCATCTTTTAACAACATTTCATTTCTTTTCTGAAATACAAAAAGCCATATTCTATTTAGTGTAAATATGGAGTATGGCATTTTTGTTGATCAAATATGAGTCTTTGCCTACTTTACCACTGACCCTGTTGCATAAATTAACTTTTGCATTTCCTGATGTATTACCCTTTGGAAAATTCTGAAGAATCCCAACTTGCTGGAGTACAAAACATGCAACTGCATAAACATAAATGAATGAACCGAGTCACTGGCATCGGCTATTATAAACAGACACTTTCTTGGTCTTACCTAAAGGGTTTTAACATATTAAAACCTTACAGCTTTCCAGACATGCACCTTCACTAGAGTTTGACTGAACACTGCTATGCAGCCACTGGAAGCAACTTGCATCAGGGCTTCTGCCTAACAGGAAATTATGCTGGACCTGAACCGAAGCCCAGTGAATTCAGTATGAGTTGTTTGGGTTTTTTCCTTCACCTTTAATTGGCACTGGATCAAGCCCTTTGCACATTAAAACAATGCTTATGACTGTCAGACAACATTTTTCCTTTCAATATCTATTCAAAAGCAGGTTTTGAAAACCATCCCAGACTCTGCAAAATGAAAATCAGACTTGGATTTGTGTGTCAAATAATAATCTTCAGAAGCTTGTTATATTGCAGATGGAGATTTTAGCTGCCATGTTGCCCTTCTAAAAATAACATGCAGTTTTCCAGTGAGCATGCAGTCAACTAGCAATATCAGTGTGCATTTGTATCGCAAAGAATCATTTGAGAAACCCATCTTCATAGGTTTCTAGAATCAAATTGGAATCACTGTTCATTTTATACATAAGAAAAATATTTTTCAAATCTTTAAAAACATATTACATCCCTAAAGCCTTTTCTGTTTCACAGTGGAAGAAAAGACCACAGAGGAAAGTGATAATGAATAAACTATCTAAGAATTAATCAACATGTTTTTAAGTGACAATGCTGGCAAACCACGGGAATGGAATTTTAAGGTATTTACTCTAAGCCAAAAGGAAAAGATTTATATGAGTTATCTCCAAGCCAAAACACAATATTTTCATTTTCAGCCTTGAAATAAAAAACAATTAAAAAACAATCAAAAGGCCATTTGTGACTCTGAGCCTCTGTCTCCTTCTTATGTTAGAAAATAGGCCCAAATTTTCCAGCACTATCTTGGCCCTTGTCTTTAAAGGGCAGATACTATGTAGTTAGGAACGCACTTCTATGTTTTTTCATTCCTGATCCAACTCCTACTGCTGCCAGTGAAATATTTTCTGTTGGATTCAGTGGGAATAAAAAAGGTCCTTAAATAACCTTAGTATCCCATATTAAAACAGTTGCTGTTAACAGAGATCTATTTGTGACTGCCCCAGTGGCTTACCAGTAAGATGATGGGACTTGAGCAGTGTGTATCTTGAACCAGCTGTAAGGCAGAAAAGCTGAGGTTACTATTTGGGTTCCCTGATGAAAAGCTGCAATTGTTTCATTTATAGGTAAATGTATTCTGGCTATTCCCAGCGTGACCTTGGCAGCCAATTGTGTTACCCTTAGTGTCAGCAGAAAGAAGGTTGTTGGTGTCAGTGGGCTTTGGATCAGGCTTTAAAGACAGAGGAAGCTTGCTTAAGGAGGAAAACAGACATAATGAATAGTCCTGATTTCCCAGGTTTTGTCACTTAGAGTTTAGAACATCAAGACACTTTAAACCCTGAGGAATAATTGTTTTAAGTCAATTATTTTGACCCTGTGCGTTTCTACAATTGCATACAAGAATAAAGAAGAACAAATCTCTCTGGCTTACAAAAAAAGGCAAGTACTTTATTCATCAACAGAGATTTTAGCTGCTTTTTACACCATTGCAATGACTAAACAAATAGCATAAAATAAACAAAGGAGAGTATAAAATCACTTTATTCCAGCTGGTATCCCAAGACAACCTTTTGACTAAGTACAGAGTTAGATGTTTCAAGTATGGCACTTATATAAATAAGAGCAGAGAGAAGGTGATATATTCACAGTTAAAAGCAATGAACTCTGTTCCTTTGGTATGTGTGTCATCGTAGGTGATTGTAGGTAAATAACTTGGCTGGCATGAACCAACTCCATCTTATTCATGCACTTATTAGGGAATGAACTGAAATGTACTATTTTGCAGATCACAACTACTGTGAGATGATTAAGGTCTCTGGTGTGTGTGTGTGTGTGTGTGGACAGGCAAACAAAAAAATGGCAAAATTATATTCAGCATTTATTGTTTAGCATAACTAATTGATGCACAAACTATGATAGGAAGTAGCTAGTAATACACACCAGGAATAAACTCTGTGATTTAGACAAGCAAAATAATATAAGACATCTGTGAGATAGGTGAACGCAGATATCCTGATTGAGCTGTGGTCAGGTTCCTTACAGTGCAATTACCCTCCTTTTAAAACATGCTTACAACTGCACATTGCAACAGTGTCCCCCACCCCATCCCAACCCCTATAGAGAGTATCCTTGCAGATTTTTAATATGAACGTTCTACACATTTACAACAATCAGTCAGACAGTCCAAACTGTAAACTGATCCTAATGACGACCAAAAAGCCGCTCCACCAACAGGTAACACTCAACCATTAGAAAGAAAAGCAGGAATAATAGTAGCTGTGCTGTAAGGCTAGATCAAGCATGGGTTTATAGCTGGTTTTTCAGTCTTTTACATAGCACTGCATTTTGCAGCTAGTTCAGTAAGTGCAGATCCAATACCTTAATGGCTTTCTTGGTGGTTTGATAAAATGCTTGCCTAAGCAATGTACCTTTCCCTAACGGTATCTGGGTCTGTTCCACCTGGCACAGTGTTTCAGTTCTGTCACAGCCTCACACATAAGCTGAGTCACTTGACTGAGTCCTGCCAAAGTTAGGCATGCTCATTCTTGGCAGGTCCTTATTTCTGATTTCGTATATGGATTTCCTTTTTGCCTGTACTCCTCTCACTGCCATTTTGATCTTTCTCCAGCCCAAGTGGTTCAGTTCTGCCAAATTGAGCACCACACATATCCCACTGACAGCAAACATGAATACCAAGAACACAGTCTTCTCAGTGGGTCTAGAGACATAGCACTCTACTTCTTTAATGCAAGGGTATCTGTCACATTCGTACATGGAAGGGACATTGAATCCATACAGAAAATACTGTCCAACTAAGAATCCAATCTCTAGGGCATTTCGAAAGACCACTTGGATGATATAAAATCGAGAAATGCCTTCTTGCCTCCTCATCTTTGACTTTGTAGTTCTGATAGCAGGATTGGGGATTTCCTTCACTTCTAAGCAGTCTGGTTCTGCCTCTTTGGTGGAGTTCTCTGTGTTCTGCAGCACACCATTGACAATCGTGTTCTTGATTTTCTTACTGTCCTCACGCTTCATTGAATCCTGGTCCCTCTCCAAGGTGAGGAAGACAGTGGAGTACCTCCGTTCCCTCTGCTTAGCAGACTGGTGAACGGAGTACGTTATGAAGCAAAGGCTGGGAGTGCACACCATGATGATCTGGAACACCCAGTACCTTATGTGAGAGATAGGGAAAGCCTGGTCGTAGCAAGCCTGGTTGCAGCCTGGCTGCAGCGTGTTACAGACAAACATGGTCTGCTCGTCATCGTACACCGTCTCCCCCACGATGGCCACAATGAGTATCCTGAAGATCACCACCACGGTCAGCAGGATCCTGCAACAGAGGAGCCCGTCAGCGCGCGCCGCCGCCGCGCGGCCGGGAGCTGTCCAGTGCTGACCGGGCCCCGCGCCGCGCGCCCCGCCACCCGCCGCCGGCCCCGCTCCCGTGCGGACCCGTGCGGACCCGTGCGGACCCGTGCGGACCCGTGCGGACCCGTGCGGACCCGTGCGGACCCGTGCGGACCCGCGCCAGCCGCTCCTGCCACAACCCTCGGCCGGCGGTCACCCCCACCCCCCCGCCCTCTGGGGAAAAAGCAGCCGCGGGGGCCGCGGGGGGGCCCGAAAGCACGGGAGGGGGCGGCGCGGGGGGGCTGCGGCCGCGGGGGCGGCGAGGTGCCCCCGATGGCCGCCCGCTGCCCCGCCGCTCCCCGGGGACAAGGACGGCGGCGTCTGCGGCGTGCCCGCGCCCCGGTGACCTGTGCCGCACGCGCAGCCAAGGCACACGCCGCAGGAGCCCCGCGCGAGGGGCGCAGACAGAGGGGGCTCCCCGCCGCCCCCAGCCCCGCAGCTCTTACCTCCCTATCATAGTAGAGTGCTGCTGCACGGCAGCTTCCAGTAGCCTCTCTAGAATAGTCCATTCCCCCATCGCTGTTCATCCGGAGACAAAGACTTTGGCAAGCAGAGGGGCTCTCTTCACTTCTGCCTTCCTTTGGTCTTTCCTCCTTGGCTTTTGTTCTGTTGTTTCTTGTTGTTGTGGGGGTTTTAATTGCAGTAGAGGGAATACAAAAGAGCAACCCCTCGCTACCGCCCGCAGCCCGGCGGCGGGAGGGCGGCTGGCCGCGGCAGCGCTACCGAGGACTGCCGGCTGGGCCGGGCCGGGCCGGGCCGGGCTGGGCTGGGCTGGGCCGGGCTGGGCTGGGCTGGGGTCCCCGCGGCGGCCGCCACCGGCCCGGCCCGCTGGCTGGTGGCGCGGCGGAGGCGCGGCGCGGAGCGGGGAGGGGTGGCTTCTCGTGCCTTGCTGCCGCCAATCTGCCTTTAAGTAGTCTCCGCTTGCGTCACTGACAGGTTGGCGGAGAGCGGCCAGAAGCAGCGCTCGGATTTTCTCATTTCTCTTATTCGGGTGAATATAAATAAATAACGGCAATAAAATAAATAAAACAAACAAACGAGGCGGAGGAGGAGGATGTGGGTGCGGAGGAAGGGCTGCCTCGGCCGGCAGGACCCTCGCGGCGCAGCCCGGCGCCTCCTTGCCGAGCCCCCCGGCCCCCCCGCACAGCCCGGCCGCCCCAGCGCAGCCCCGCGGGGAGCGGGCGCTGCCCCCCGGCCGCTGCCTGGGGCGGGACAGCGACACCCCGGCCCCCCAGCCACGAGCGCCGGGGGCACTCCGCGGGGCTGCCGGGCTGCGCTTCTCTCCCGGAGAGCGACTGTCCCTCCTGCCGCCCGCAGACCAGCCGTGGCGTCCAAGCGGTAGCCTTACCTGTCAGAACTGTCCACCCCTGGCAGAGACGGCACTTCACATTGCATCCCGGTTCTCCCCCGATTACGGACACGAGAATCACTAAGAAGAAATGAAATGTATATATAGCCACTTCGGAGATTTCTGAGACTGAGATTGGATCTGCGCTAGGAAAGATGCCAAACCTTCACACAATGCATCTCTAAGCAGCACAAGAATAAAGTATCCCGAATAAATCCCTGCATTATAATCAGCCCACATATTGTATCCCCATAATCTATTATACTGTGTTTAAAACATTTGTTTATTTTACAGATACCCTGGGATTGTACCTGAGACACCACCAAACAGCTCCACACAGAACACTGGCACCAATTTAAATTGACTGTTCTCTGGTGGAGAAGCGTAAAATGTATTCTGTATATTTCCATAAAGATTGAGTATAGCTTCATACCTGCTGTTCTTTTTTGCTCAACTAATCTCACTAAAAAGCAGCATAAGAAAAACCGTAGTCAGCCTGATCACAATGCTTTTACTGCCAAAATCAGTCTTCCAAAAGCAGAACTTCTGGGGCTACTGGAAACAGTGTCATCCTTTGTTTTCTTTGCAGCTCTCATAAATCAATTCTATGTCATATTAATGGTGTTAAGTGTTTTCTGAATAGATGGGACCACGCTTCATCTGTGCAGAGGACATCTGTATGCTTTAGACCCCTCAAGGTCTGTTGTCTTTTCATTTGGAGTGTGCAGATGGTCTCTGGTTCACATGATTCACAGTTGCCTGATTGGATCCCCAAATCTTTGAATTAGGGAAGTATCAAATAAGACGAGATCAGTGAATACCTCTGCGCAGAAATTGGTAGATTTTTCTTCTCTCCCAATCAAGAGTCTGTGAAGGAGCATTCAATAATCTGGATTGTTTCCTTCCCACACTGTTGGGAATTACTGGGAAGACTGAATAATCACTGTTTTCCCTTAAAATCTGACTTCATTTTTCTTGAAAGCTGGTTCTCGCAATTCCTGCATTTGTTTTTCTGCAGGTAGTTTGTAAAATCTGCTGCTGCTGCAACACTGTAACTGAAAGGAAGAGGTTGTTTCTTTTGTTTTGAGAGGACTGTAGTATCTATCCAACTACACTGACTATGGACCCCGAAGTATCTGTTTGGAGATGGATCTGAAAATAAGAGAAATCAAATCTCTAAAGGAAGCAGGAAAAAGAGAAATCATATCTGTAAAGGAAGCAGTAATGCATGTGTCGAAGGAGAGAAGGCAGGGAATATGCTAAGAAGCTAATGATGATAATCCTATTTAGAAAACCAGAGAGGGAAAGCCCATGACTGAAATTACTGAAGAGAGGAGGAGGTTTTGGTTCATAGACAAACATAAGAATTTCTGCAAAGGAAAGCTGTTCTCTAGCACTGGGATAGAAAACCCACTGATCTGAGCTTTTAGGACAAGTAAATCAAAAGGACTTAAATTCTGATCATATCAAACACTGGCCTATTAATGAATAGTTAATCAGTGTTTACTGTGTGATGAGTTCTACTTACTACTGACAACCCAGTTGTGGAAACATGGAAGGGAAATATAAATGAGTGCTACAAACATGTAAGCCCTGTTATGAAATTGCTTTTAATTAAACATAGTTAAAGTTAAATACCTTCAGGCCTGCTTTTACAGGAGTTGCATCTCATCCTGAAATAGCTGACCTCTCCTTTTTTAATAGCAACCTCACACACACCACACTACCTGCCCTACCATGTTCACATGCAGGATACTTGGCCCTAAACTCGAGAAGTTTACTGAGTTTCAGTCCTTAGTGAGTTTGGGAAAAAAATATAATTTCAGTGTGAGACTCTTTCATGATGCTGGCATATGTTTTAAGTGACTGGAATACTCAAAGGACTTTGATATATCTCAAACTTACCTGTACAGTTACCAGAACTATGAATTGCTGTCCTTAATTTGAGCCCTGATTTATTGTCGAAACAGAAGTAATAAGAATCAGTGTGTTGTTCCCCAAGTGTTCCATGGAACAGTGAAAGGTCTATGAAGAATGTAATTATTTGCATTTCCATTATCCATCACATGTGTAACAGCAACCTGTGGACTTTGACAAATTGTCTAATTCAAAAAGTGCTTAGACTATGTATGGTTGTGATTGTAAGAAAGAGTTGTAGACATAAGAAGATATTCAGCTTCTAAAGGTCCATCTTAGGTTTTACATCATTCCCCTGAATGTTGCAGCCTATGGTAAAGCCAGGATTTGCAGAGCAGCAGGTGGCCAAGAATGGTGTGGATGTATAATGCACAGTCTGTGGTATTCACATTAGAAAACCATGCCTGTATTTCATTCACAAGCATTCCGGATTATCAAAGCTTTACGTCTGCCAGCTCACAAAGAACCATTTCCTAATGAAGCAGCAATAGCAGTCTGCAGCAGGGCCAAGCCTGTCTTGTTCAGTATTTTTATCAGTTGCATACAAAGGAAACAAAATCAGCTTCCCACTACACACATAGGCTTTTGGGTGGGATGGTGTACGTTTCTTTGTTTTGCTTTGTATTCAAACAGAATGAGTATTCCTCCACAGACAGCATTCAGTATAAACCCTGCTGTTCCTAAAGGAGCTCAAACAAGCTTTGCAAAAAGAAGACTTTGGGTCTGCATGTCTTCAAAGATGCCACTGCCACAATATTATTTTGTGATAAAATAATATAGACTAAGTTGATCTTGGATTAGGTCTGAAGAATGAGACTGTATGTGTCCTCAGTTTGATGCCAAACAGAGGTTAATCTGTCTCTAAGAAGCTGTAGGCCAGATTCTCTCTAAGAAATCCAGCCCTTTTGCCCTCATCTGGTTTTGTAAATGGTCCAGAGAACAGTCAAATCTCACAGGCTGCACATTCCTCAAGTAGGGAGTGGATCAGGCAGGGAGCAGAGCGGACACATTTGGCTCTCCTGTCAGACCTCCTGCGGCTTGGACATGGATGACATAACTGGGGCAAGATGAAGAAGCCACATGGCTAGTGCCATACCTGCTATCAGACAGTGTGCTAAACAACAGTATTCCTCGGCTTCATTATTTTCTATGCTGAGGTTTACAAATGTAAAAACACAATTCAGATCTTACACGAGACTTCTCCGCATACTACTTCCTTTCAAAGTTATGCATTCATCCTAAATCTATTCCAAAGATTTATCTTGAAACAAAGCCGTATATTTCTAGCACTATCCCAACAAATTTCCTCAGTGATCTTTTCTTGCTGTTGTTTGCAGTGGACCCATAATTGCAGCAAATAATTGTCATATTTGGATTCCAAAACTGCATGATGCATGACTGTATTTCATTATTATATTGCAAACCACTATTTCCACCAATTGTAGCAAAGTGGAAGCAAAGAAAGAGCTTTTAATTAAAAATTGTAAGTTATTACTAAAGAAAATGTTTTTTTCTTTTCAGTTTTTGTGAAACACTTTGCCCCATATCTGCTTTGTGACTGCATATTCTAGCTAGTGCCACAAAAAAGAGATTTTTCAGCATTATTTTCATGAAGCAGTAGAACTTTCTTTGGAAGACTGATATCATAAGTGCTTACTTTCTGGTAGTATTTAGTGTAGTCCATTTAATCTAAGTCATTAGCTACTAAACTGAATATGCCTTTTTAAGACCTCTCGTAGCCATCTGCTATGCTCTGTTTTCATTTGGTGCCATGTGTATATTAATGAAATGATTGCATGAGATTATATCTTTTATTCATAAAATCATCTAGGTCATCCACTTCCAACTACACTTTCTCATTAAAACAAGCATTTGTACATACATTCTTCCCCCACCATATGAGTACAACCCTAGCTACAGTCAGCTGCTATATTCGTCTTAATAAGAAATCTCTCTCTCTGTTTTTTTCTCCAATGAAATTCCTTCAAAAGACACCACAGAAAGTGTATCTTTCCTACAGTTTGAAAAGTCAAGACTTCCAAAAAGGTATGAGATCTGGATGTGTTAATGACCTCAGTCCTTCGCACGGGAAAACACTTCAAGAACACTCGTTTTGCTGCCAAGAAGTAAGCAGCACACACTTCACATGCGGGCTACAGCGTTGGTGTCGAAGCTGTCCATAGCAGGGCGAGCACTGTGTTCCTGGCTGTGAAGGTGGAACACAGCCTGCATTTATACACTGCACACTTGAGAACAGGAAGGTCTCGAGCACACAGAATTCAGGACTCTGTAAATGCATGAAAGGCAAAATACTCAGTGACCCTAATAAACGTATCAGGACCCTATTATGCATAAGGTCCATATCTACAACTGAAGATTGCGATAAATGGAAATTTCTTCAGAATATCAATGAATTTTATCAATCAAGAAGGAATAAATCTATGAATATTCACAAGCTTTTAAAGTGAGGTCTCATAAGCCATGTTGAATTTCCATAACTATTCTTGGCAAGGGCGTTAGTATAAGAAATATTCATAAGGGGGGCAGGTATTAAGCAAATATTCCATGATGTTCTGAACCAAGAGAATTTAAAGATCTCAATATAACTGCTTTAACTAGAAAGCAAATTTTAAGTATTGTACTTTTCTAGTTACAGAATATTTTATTCCCTGACATACAAAATCGCTCAAGTTTCAAGGGGGTCTTGTGAGATGTCCACAAGCACCTTCTCAGGCACAAATTAACTCTCAAATCAATTTCCTTAGAAATAATTTGGATCTATATACTGAATCACATTTACATATACTTCTGACATATATACAGATCCCAATGCAGTAGGGTCTGCAGTTCTTGCAAACTCCTGAGAGTAAACTGATTTATTTGCAGACAGGCTGCAGCTGGAAGAAGGAAAACATCATTGAATAAAAACTTTATGGACTGACAGGCTCTGGGAAGAAGTACAAAAGAAGTAAAATATTCCAGGAGCTGGATCACCTGCTGCCAGTCTCTTGACTTTCCTTTCTGTCTTTCATCAATCTCAAAAGAGCGCTCACATTGTGCTAAAGTATCCAATAATTCAGCTTCATAGACTATGAAGGCTTAAGTGTAAATTTGTGGCCAAATCTTATGTGGATTCCTATTATAGTGTACTTCAAGGTTCCATACTAACTAAAGAAAGAACCTTTCAAAAACACCTTGGACACGGAAGAGTATGAAGGGTTACATATAGTCTGATTTAGCACATGTTGTAAGGATGCAAAGAAATATGCTTATACCGACATCATAGTAACTTCAATATGGGAATGAAAATGATCTTTCGCTGATGAACAATCTATTTTTTTTTCCTAGTCTATTCTTTCAAAGATATGTGTTGCAAAAGATACACAGCCCTATATTACTGGTTAGGGCATTATGGTAAAATACCAGCCAATTATATACCAGAATCAATACAGAATATTGGTGAGGCTCAGTCTGGCAAACCTTATTTTCCTCTTTTCCTTACAAATCAAAACAACTTATGAATTGTAATTGGAAGAAAAATAATTAAATTCAATGATAATGCTACATTTATTATTGATTTAAACTTGCGTTATTGTGATTTCCGCAACTGTTATTAACAGACAGCATTTGCTCAGTGTTGTAGAGCTTGCTTTGTTTTCAGAGCAACATTTCTTCATTTATCCTAAACAAAAAGTTTACAAGCATGAGCATTTCATTAAATTTTTGTAATGTTCCTGTTCCAAAATGGAGCAAAATCAGATTTGGAATATCCAAATTTTCTATGAATCAACAGTCCTGAGTTTTATAAAGTTGTGATTACCGTAATCAATTTCTTTTATCCCACAGAAAATTGATTACCTATAGATTTTGCAAGAAATATTCAATTAATAGCTATATTTTCCAGAATCTATGCAAGATGGTGTACTTTTGACTGTGCTGCAGGTAAGAAATTGTGGCACAGCATGTGAAAAAGATAAATTCATTTATTCATAAAACTTTGTAGAACACCTACAATTGCACATGATTTACTTCTGTGCTTTTTTAAAAAAAGACAAATCAGCATTATGTGTAATGTTGCTATGGCACTGGAAGTTGCGGTTTATTTTTCTAGATAATGGTGAAACCCATGTAATTTCTCACATAGGTCAGAGCCGCTCAAAGGCTGCACTGATTTACACACATCCTGTGCAAATTGGTCCTCATTTTAATCAGATATTTAATTTGCATTTTAGATTTAGAAATTCTGCTTTGTAGCTGTTTGCAACCTCTTTCACACTTTCCTGTAGGAAAGTGAGGACTCTTTTCCTGCGAGAAACATAACTTAGCTACTAGTGATTTGGGGGGGGGGGGGGGGGGGGGGGGCGGGGCGGAGGAAAAGAAAAAGAATAAAAGGAGAAAAAAAAAGAAAAAAAAAAGAGGTAACTTGCTCCATGATTTCCTTAATCTAAAGCTTTGTCTGTCCTACTGGGTGGGAAACAGTATGGAAAGATGTATCTTCCTTTATGCTATCCACATATTCTTTACAACATTCCCAGGAACCTCAGGGGCCTGGTACAGGCAGACTGGTTCCCGCTAACAGTTCCCAGCATCTGCGTCACCCCTGGGTACCATTCCCGCTACTGCTTGCCCAGCTCTACACCTAGCTGAAGGTCAAGGGAAACTGAAAGGCTCCATTTACCCACCTCTTGCCAGGCTGAACATCTAAACCAGATCCTGAACTGTAGAATCTGTCACTTAAAATGTTTATCAGTTGAATTTCAAAGGCTACAACAGAGTGAGAACAGTGTCGTATATTTACATTTACATGCAAATGGGTAAATATTTTATGACTACATTTTTATTAATTATTATTTTGTATCAGTTACTAAGATGTATTGTAAATACTACATTGGATTTTATCTACATTTGCTGTGTTTTCAAGTTTTGAAGCATCCCTTACATTTGTACATGTCTGTACCTGCCAGGAACACAATAAAAGAAATACAGAATATTTTTTTTTTCAGTCATTCCCTCCAGAATATCTCTGGTTTACATCCAGATTCCTCAGGGCAGACTCACTCAGGCTGTGTTCAGACCAGTAAGAAGGTCATATCCCCTGACACAGGGCAGTAAGCCTCCTTTCCCCAACTAGATTTACTGTCATTCTCCTTCAGGACAAAGCCATGATGAAACACAGACTTGCTGGTGGAAAACTCTAAGAACAAGCCTATGAAGGATTTGTTTCATCCCAGAGGCTTCACTATGCCTAAAAAGAAAAGACAGGTTACAGTGAATGAACAAACCAGAAGGACGAGGGCTCCTAAGCCTCAGTTCAGTAAAGATTTTCACATGGTAAAATAGATGAAAATTACAGAGCATTTTCAGACAGGAGTTTCAAGGCCTCATGCTGAGACACAGCTATCCAGTGCTTTCTCAAACCAGACCTTTTCTGATGTTGAGGGGCTGAAATCAGTGGATTTCCAGCCCTGATTTCACCATAGAAGTATATCTATCCTATAGTTTCAGTGGACAAAAAGCAGGCAAGTGGCTTCACATATTTACTGATAAGCGCTTAAAGATATGACTGTTTAAAAAATATGTCAGTAAGTAGTATGTCAACAAGACATGGATAAATTATGGATCTGATTTGTTTCATTAGTGTTGGTTGACACATTTCATTCATATTTTCCTTGCAGTGAAGGATCTGCCTTGGGGCAGAAAATGTATCATAAAGAGAAAAGGGTTGCAGGAAAGCTAGTGCAGTGGGGGAGAGGAAAAATGACAGCTAAGTCCCCACAGGGCTTTAATAAATATTTCTGAAGCATATTTAGCTTAGTTACACCAACTAGTTATCAAATCCAGTGTCATGCTACCTGAAATGTCAGTGCAAACTGTTCCTTGGGCTTGAAGGCACTACGTACAGCAAAAATGAATGTGTGAAATCCACAAATGACTGCCACAAAGACAAACAAGGCATGAGAGAAAACATGAGCTCAAAGATAGATCAATTAATCTAAAGAACACCAACTAGACAGGTGGATGAGTCATACACACCGTGCCGGCAAAGTTTCTGTTGAATGGAAAATACACTCAATACAGTGTGTTTCACTGTGACAGACAATGTGGCCAACAAGCAAAATTGGGTGGCAAGCCTCATACCTGTGCATGATGATAGAAACATCCTCATGCAGAGAACAGGGACTGAGTTTCCCCTTTTAAAAGGTCTCTTTTGTGATTACTCCTTCCCAATAATGTGGTTTTTCTTCAGGTTTTAAGACGACTTGTGGGGGAAAATATATAGTGTAAAGTAAGACACCATTTTTACCATGATAAATAAGAGCTATCCTTTCTTTTCACTTGGAAGGTTGGTCAGAGAAATGTCAAAAGAATGCAATAAAATATATTTAATTCTTCTTTTCCCTGGCAGCAGGGAAAAACAATCTTCCAAGAACTAGGAAGGGCCAATGTACTTGCATCCCAGGGCATGATGATTGTCCTGCCGAGATGGTATGATCTATCACAGCTGCCTCTGGAACAAATCAAGCGCCCTTCTACAATGACTATGAATAGTTTGCTTAAATATATTTATTCTTAATTAAGTGGATGTGTAGATAGGAAAACCAAATCACAATACACACAGAAAAGGCAAAGTTAAAGTAGTACATGGCTCAAATTCTAAGTGGTCTTCTGTGGCAGCGCAGCATTGCATTCTTAAGAGAACACAAAAGCGTTTCTTATGTTTGATATTTACTATGAAAATCATCTTCTCAAAAGTCAAAAAGTATATTCAAAGGTATATCCAGCAGCTTTTAATAAATAAAACTTCCAGCATTTTGTTGGGTATAATAAGCAATTCAAAAGTTGCAGGCACCAGCATTTAGGGTAACTCCCAGCACCTGCAGCAGGTTGCACTAGAATTTAGACCAAGATACAGAGTTTTAAAAATCCACAGTAAGTGCCCTTTCACAAAGGCAGACTTGAAGAGTGTCTCCACCTGACTCTGCTCAGCCACTGTATCCCATGCTTAATTAGAAGCACACACTGGAGAATTGCAGCATGGGAAGGAAAAAAAAAAAAAGAAAAAAGAAAAAAATGGTCAGGAAAATAGCCGCATCCTCACCTACTTTAGACAGTCCTACTAGAATCATAGGCTTCAAAACAAGGGCAGTATTCCAGTTTATTTAACCTGAGAATCTGGCCATTACTTTTCTTTTTATGGACCTAGGAATACAGCGCAACATTTTTGTTCTACATTTAAGTTATATCTGAAGTTCTAGTCTTCTGAAATCATACTCACTGAAGCAAAATACATTCTGATCTTCAAGAGATTTTTAAAGAGGTCAACTTAGCTATGATTTGGGTAAATTTTAAATTATTATAGAAATGACTGAAGCTGGATACAGTACCTTCCCTTCTAGCATACTTCCTTCCATTGCTTTCACCAGGCAAATTTTATTTGTGGAAAGAGCCAGGAATTTGGGGGAGAATGTCAAATGAACGTGAAGAGTTCATGTCAAGGGCTGGCAGCAGGACTGACTTGTAACACAAAGGTTTTGTTGATAGCCCAGGAATTTTATTATATACTCTTCAGTGCCATCTGCTGTAACCAGATGCATTCAAAAACTTAAGAGATAATCAAATAGTCAGTTTCAACAGCTCCAAGGCAAGGATATCATCCAACTCCAGGCTTCAGTCTGTCCTATGAAGGTAGAACCCTGTTAAGGAATCAAGTGCACATCATCACCAAAGCGGAAGAACTTGGTCACAATTATGGCCACATTCTTTCAACTTCTTGCTACATTTTCTTAAGCTGTAGCAAAATAACCTTTACACAACTTAATATCTATGAGAATTGCTGCTTTAGCACCACAGCACCTCCTCCAACCAAGCAGAGACAGAACTGCACCTGCAGATAAGACTCGAGAGCAGCTGTGCATTTCATGCTCACCCTGTGAACCTGGAGAAGTCAAGAAACAGTGTTTTCCAAGGTACAAATGGCATTTGGGTGCCTGGATTCCAAAAATCCAACACTGTAAGACAATGACACTTTATCTCCTCTACCACCATTATAAGTGTTTTATCAGGTAATGAAAAAATAATTCTATTATGCACTTTGTTATCTTAATGCCTTTTCTGCAGTTATTGCAAAGAAAATAATGATGATTTTTCTGCGTGTCTTAGAGTAAGTGTACAATGTGATCGATTATATCCATTCTGTCCCTCAGGATTTAAACAGAGCTCTACAGCTCTTAAATTATGTCATAGAGAACAACTTTCTGCTTGAAAAGCCATTTTTTTTTCCAACAAGACTTGCACAGTGGGCTGTTTGTCACAAGATACATGGCATATTTTCTAGTGGAATATTTCCTAAACTTCATGTATGGGACAGAATCCATTTTGCCTGTGTGAACAATATGCCATGAACCGGTTTTTATTAGCTTTAGGATACTCGAGCTCTGATAAGGTCTCCGTTGTTCCAGAGGCTACAGACAGAAATGCAGAAATATTTCCTATACAAAAGACCTCTTGGTCTAAATAGGCAAGCTAAAGGAAAAGAAAAGCATAACAAGCTTTTTTTCCTTTTCCATACTGAGAATTTTGTAGCTAGAAGCACCTGCACTGCATTTCCAGAACTTAGAGTGCTATAGCGAAGCACCACCAGCAGTTTGTTGGGTTTTGCACAGCAGTATTTATCTGTTCTGTGGTATTTGTGGCATTCTCTATACTTAGATTGGCAAATGCCACAAACACCATGATAAATTTAACCACTGTGAGTGATAAATGTCAAGCTTTTAATAGCACCCACTGTCTCTCTGTCACCACACGACCCTATTTGGAGTTTGCACAATCACCATCTCTTTATTATTACTTACACACAAAATAGTCTTTTTAGCATTTTAAATGGCAGTATATTTGCTTTTTGTAATATATGTATGGATAAAATGAGCAAATAAACCCCTTTGTATGTCTTTTGGCAGAAAGAAGAGCCTGTGGGATACTATACCTGATAATTTCATATGCTGTTTATTTACAAAAACAAGGTCAGAAGGAAGTTTCCTTCTTCTGTTAGGTGCCAGTACAATGGACAGAATTCAAAGTCTCAGTTGAAAAGAAAGGGAAGAAACAAATTTGTCCACTGATGACAATAGAAGATGTTACGTTTGATCAGAAAGCAGAAGTCTACAAAACTATTGCTGCAGCCATTAAAATACAGAATGTGCCACCAGACACAGCAAACTTTTTCTTTACATGATTTTGGCCACTTCTAACACTTTCAGCAGTATGTGATGTATTCAGGCTGTCTGAAAAACATACCTCTACGGCACTTTCACTGTAGGTTGTAAGAAGGAAAGGGTATTTCACATTACCACTAAAACCATTTCAGTTCTGATCTTTTCTCAAAATTCCACAGTTCTGAGTTTTTCCCTTGAGCAGAAAAATATTAACTTATAAATTAATAATTAACTTCTGTCTTAGGAACCAAGCTACAAAATATCCACGGTTTTGTCTTAGTCAGATATCTTTGTGGTGTTTCTGACATGAAACATTTGCCCTTCCAACTTCTACTATGCTCGTTTTCCAGGGGATGCGCTCATATGCTATGTACGTCACACAGGCATAATCTCTGAAACTTGTTACCAAGTCAGGGATGCTCTTCCATTGCAAAGACAAAGAGAAGGCTTAGGGGAGATATTTGTATGCATATCTATGCATACATATGTGTAAAAATATGTATATATATGTGTATATACACACACGTGTGTGTTGTGTTTATATGCATGTTATTACAGCAAACACTATGGAGAACCCAGAACCAAATGCAAGACAGACTATCACCAGAAATAGCATAACCACTCATTTTCCTATGCACAGTGAAGACAGAAGTTCCGTGTAAGTCTCTTTCAAAATCCATTCAATTCAGCTGCCAAAACATATGGGCAAAAGATCAAAAGCTACTGCGTTACTGCGGTTTGTCTGGTTGCCATACATAGCTGAGCTGCACAAGAAAGCTCCAATTCAATTAAAAATTAATCTGAAATAATTTCCACACCAGTAAGACTAGTAAGGACTAAGACCATTTTTGTAAACCTGTGCATCACATATTAAAGGTTTTGGTTTTTACAATACACTACGTTACAAGTTAAAAGTGTATCTGGGCATTTTGTAGTATCTCATAATGGATTGTGACATTTAATAAGCCATAACATACATTAAATGCCTACTATATATTCATTCCTGTAAATATATATATGGCTTTTAAATATGGATGAAAGAAATCATTAAACATTTGTAAGAATAAAACCACAGCTTGTATTTTTCTCAACTCAGATTTCTAGATATACAAGCAGGCTCTCTGCTGTGAGTTCAGTGTTTTAATTACAAGTGAAACAGTATGGTAATAAAGTTGAAACCACAACTAATGCTGAACTAGTAACTCAATTCATTAATGATATTAATTTCGATAATCAGTAGCTTAAATTGTCAAACTAATACATCAGATAATGAAGTAAGAATTTTAGCAGAAGAAAGGTGTTTTCTGCTTAACCTGTAATAGAAGGTTGAGGAGGAGATGATTCCCTTTAATCTTTTACCCAAAGTTACAACCACAAAATGTCCTGGATTTAACTGGTAAAAACCAATGTTTTCTTATAGGTGGTGTTCTTTGACAAGAAAGGATCTTCCAGTTAGGTTAGGTGCTGAATTCAAGCTAAATTCAAGACATAATTCATGCTAAAGTGCTTTTTTCTTATGACAGTGTCTCTGAAATCTGCTGAGATTTCTATTTCTGCAAGATTTCTCCTCTCTTCTGGCTTATCAGAGAATCAGAGCACTGTAAACTCTTTTTCTTTCTCTCTCTTTCAACTTTAAAACACCTTTAGCAACCAAAAATATTTAATCAAAAAAAAAAGACCCAAAGTAGACAATTTTCTCGCTTAAGATTAATGTTTCTTACTCTGGGGAATGTGTGTGTGTTTGTTTTTTTGTTTGTTTGTTTAATAAAAAAGACAGCTTTTGAAGACAGACATCTGTGTCCCGAAAATAATTTACATAATCAAAATAAAAAATAAAGAAGAATTAGCATGAAATCCAGTGTCAAAACTCCTCTATTACATAAACATGAGGATATGGCTTCAATTCCCTAAACTTACCTTTTTTCCCTGATAGCAGCTACTGTAAAATCCCTGTGCTCCTGGATGCTATGGAAGATGTCCCCATGCCAACTGGCCCAGCAGTACGTGCCTCCTAGACCCTTTCCTCCCTAGAGTGAAGAACCTTTTTCGCTTTTTCACCTGCTAGCTTTCCCACCCGGCTGGGGCAGACGCAGCCAGCTACAGGGAGCTGGGGGAGAGGGAGGAATGCATGGCAGGAGTTGCTGTGCTGCTACAGCCAGCCATTTCCACTATCTCTAGAAAAGCTGGAGCTGCAAGCCCTGTCTGACACCCAGGAGCTCCTCAACTTCCCTTTGAGCATCACCTTCTTGAGAAAGCATGTCTAGAAGTCACAATGTTGCTCATAAGGCATTCAGGACACTTTGGAAAGAAAGGTTGCGTAGTCCTCATTGTCACTGACAATACTCTTTCTGGGGCTCTAAACCTGAGGGGCTTAGAGACTCAGAACTAATCTTTAAGCTCTTTCTTACTGCCTTGCTACCTGGATTTTATTGGGTACCTTCCCAGACTTAATAGATCATTTACGTGTTATGTAAATCTATGTCAGTAAAGCTTTATGCTGTTCCACATCCACTTTTTCCTCTGCATATATATTTCACCTGGTTAAAATATGTTTCTAAAATACAATTAATCTCCTCTAAGAGAGCATAGTACCCTGTATTTAGTAGACAACCAAAATACTGTATTTTGTGAATCATTTATTTATGATGAAAAATAAGATTGCCACCAAGTATATTAAGTCTTGCTAATGCCTGCTAAATTCATTTTTTCCAATGTTATTCACACAGGACAGCTTAATCACAAATGAAATCCAGCCTTTAATTATATATCAGCATAATAATTTTTTTTTAATAATTTGCAAGTTTCAGCAATCGTAGTCATCCCCAGGAGAAAAATTAAAGGTAATCAGTAGTATGCTAACTGCCTGAGTTGCTTCTTTCTTGAGTATAATGAGTGGGGTTTGCTAATCACTCAATTTTATATATTTATCTTTTCTTATTTCTTGTATTGATAATGACAGAGGCTTCTGTCACAGGATGCTTCAGAGTGGGACTCGGTTCAACTGTTAGTGGAGGAAAGCGTCAGTCTCTGCCTGGGCCTCATGTTCAGTTTATCTAACCAGCAAAGAGATTTTTCTCTATTTTGTTCTATTTTTGTGTTGTTATTATTGTAGATTAATCTGACTGTCACATATATTTAAAGTCACCTAATGTTTTTAAGCATAAATCCTTCTTATTCTATGTTTAAAAAATTATCACTCTACAGAATTCAATTGTTCGAGCTAAAAATTTTCATATTAGTGCTTTGCCTCAGGCCGACTTTTTTAAAGCTTTAGCTAAAACAGCCTTTTTGGAGATTAGTGCAAAGTAGACAACTCTATCAAATCTACAGTGACTGGCCTACCTATTGTTCTGAAGGAGCTTGAAGCACTAATAAATGACTTCCGAAACAGCTCCTTATCCCTGTCAAAAAAATCCATCTCTTAGAGCAGAATTGTAGGATTTTCAGATTCTTAGCACATACTTCATATAGATATTGCAAGCTTTCTGTTCGGTGTCCTTTAATACTCCTTAAGTACCAACATGCTCCTGGATTTACAGGGAAAGTTTTCTGTAGGATCTGTGGGTCAGGCCATAAGATTTTGTCCCAGCTCCTACTGATGTATGTCAGTATTTCTTAGTAGTTTTTATCCCTTAATACTGAATAAAGCCTCTTTATGCAGCTTAAAAACCATGTCAGACTGACTTCCGCAGAACGACTTCCATTCCATGGTACGTGTAGAGCAACAAGAAGCTGCGAAGTCAAATAACAGGGGACGCTTCGGTGCGGCACACAGACATTTTGTCATGTACCCACCCTGCTTTTCAAAACGTGTGTCAAATCTACTGACTTGGTTAAACACCACGTTTCCTTCTTCCATTCAAAGAGAATCTCATCAAAAGCAGTGAAGGTTAGCTGCAATCTTCTAGTCTCAAAATTTATGTCAATGTCTTAACTAGCTGAGGTGTTTCAGAGGTGAAGATTCATGATCACAGCAGGGTTTGGGTACAGCTGGTTTTTAATTTGCCTTTTGCAAGGAACTACCTGCAATAGTTTTACTGGTTATCATATAGGTGCTCTCTAGTTCATTTCTGCATCCCATTTGTCATGGTTTAACCCCGGCCAGCAACCAAGCACCACACAGCCGCTCGCTCAGTCTCCCTCATCCAGAAGCTGGAGAGGGCAATCGGGAAGGAATATAAAACTCGAGGGCTGAGATAAGAACAATTTAACAGGTAAAGCAAAAGCTGTGCATGCAAGCAAAACAAACCAAGGAATTCATTCACCACTTTCCATCGCGGGCAGGTGCTCAGCCATCCCCAGGAGAGCCGGGCTCCAGCACACGTAACGGTTACTTGGGAAGACAAACATAATGCCGAACATCCCCCCTTCCTTCTTCTTCCCCCCAGTTTATATACTCAGCATGATGTCATATGGTATGGAATATCCCTTTGGCTAGTTCGGGTCAGCTGTCCTGGCTGTGTCCCCTCTCAGTTTCTTGTGCCCCTCCAGCCCTCTGACCAGCAGGGCCCGAGAAACTGAAAAGCCCTTGATTTAGTATAAACATCACCCAGCAACAACTAAAACATCAGTGTGTTATCAACATTGTTCTCACATCAGAGCCAAAACACAGCACTGCACCAGCTGCTAAGAAGAAAATTAACCCTATCCCAGCAGAAATCAGGACACCATTCCACTATCTTCATTTACCATACAGAATGTATACTGCCATAATTAAGGCTTGTTGTAAAATGTAAACAGAGGGTAAAGTTTAACAGTGGCATCTCTTACCATTGTTTTGAATCCTACCTTACCTGACTTAACACTCAAATTCCTCTCAACCAAAGTGATGAGTTGCACTACCCATATTTAAAACATCTTTTTTTGTTTCCATAAATAGCTATCATAATTCCCATCCTATTGAATTATTGAGGTTTTCACGGCACTGAATGTGAACACATATTTTTAATGATAAAATATGGGTTTATTGCATTAAAACTGAATCCATCTGGAAACACGCAGTTAAGAGAAAAAGGGCAAGGCACAGTTACTTTTTAGTCATATCCTACATATATGCAAGCACATCACTATTTCACACAATCCTTGCTGCTCATTTCCATTTCCACAAACTCTGAATTAAAAACACCAAAATGTCTATGGAAGGAATTTTTCCCTCAGTCATGCAGTCAGTGACTTCTTTCAGTTCCCTCCTCATGCCCACATGCTCGAGGGTGGGCTCCTGCTCACAGCCACGAACACGGTGCCAGCTGTACGCCTGCCATTCCCGACCCATCAGTCAGAGCCAGTCTGTCAGGCATCCACTGGCTCTGACTTAGGATGCCCATTGCATACTTGCTTAACATTTTAAGCTTCAATTAGCTGTAATTTATGTCCAGCATCACCCTATTAATTCATACTAACACCTGAGATGACCTTTCTGACCAGCCAAATCTTTCAGATTAGCAAGCAAGACGAAGCAAGAGAAGTGCAATGGCTCTGAACAACATGCAGACACCATTGGCAAACATCTTAAATTTGAGTAATTTAATTTGTGTTGGTCAGAAATCTGGAAAAGTCCCCATGTTTTCAAAACATACAAAATTTCTCCAAGGTGTGAACTTCAGAGTGATTCCCCGCTCTGGAAACCTTTGTGGGAACAGTGGAGGCTATTGACTTTGCCTGAACAGATTCACAGGTTAATTTGTATCGTACTGTGAAAAGGCCTAATTTGCAGCAGCATTTCAGTAATAATGTGTGCAGTGTGAGAGTAAGTATTCCATATTTATGTTTAAATTTTCATACTCATGCTAAAATTTCATTTTTATGTTTGTCTGAAATGTTAAATTTACGTTTAAATTGTAAAAGATGTTTGAAATTTCATATTTATGCTTAATTTTTATTTATATTTAACAGCTCCATCCACCCTCTCTGCCCAAAAGCAAAAATATCTAGAAATATTTGAACATTTAAAGTGCAAGCCAATTAGGTAGGCAGTTACAGTGGCACCTCATTAAACTGTCCTCTGATGGTAAGTAAATTGGAGACAGACACTAAATATATCTCCATATATTCAAAGAGTAAAATCATTCTACTTAATTGCAGATCACATCTAATGGCCAGTTTTAATGCCTTTCATGAAAATAAGAAGTAGAAAGTATGCAATTTATGATTGTAGTATCTGGGTCAAATAGCAACAAAGGAAAGCAAAGATTAAGGATTAAAATTGCCTAAAATACATGAATGATGATGTGAAAATAATCTTGATTATAACAATTGCATGTTTATACAGCAAAAGTGCATTAGTACAATAAAGCCTTCACATCTTTATCTGTAGCTTTGAAGAGATGGAGAAAGATGAGTAAACTGTCAGTTTGAATTAAAGTTTTGTCATAAATATTTATAGCCTACAGAAAACAATTGTATGACTCTTTAGGATTGAGCTAATTAGTTATAAATCCCATTCTAAATATATTAACATAAATCTTTTACAGAAGCTTTGGCTTTCAATAGATTACTAATAAATTACTACTAATAAAAAAGTTATAATAAGCGCAACAGAAGAAACATTTCTAAACCCAGTGAGTGAATATGAGAAGTTTCCTTCCACTTGTTCCACTTACTGGGTCTACCCTCAAGACTGATCCATTGCAAGCCTTGACATATGGTACTTCTTTTGTTTCAAGTTTCAAAACTAAAACCATAAAGTGTAAGTTCCGTCACCTAACATGCCTACATCAGTCAGGACATGCATGCAGTGAAGGCACTGATAGGTTTGAAGGGAGTTTCCAAATCCCAGGGTGTTTAGTTTCATTTTTTTTGACCAAAAGATACTTATAATAAAACAAAAGACAATCATTTGTAGGTTGCAAGTCCCAGATCTTGTTTATTTATAAAGCAATAAATATTAGAAGCACAAATAAATTGCACGGGTGTGTAAACAAACTGTACAATGACTGAAGAGTTCAGGAAGGGTTGCCAGAAGACTCCAAGAAGCATATTGTCGTCATCCTGAGTGGGAAGTAAATTGAGGGGAAAAGTGCTTAGAAGCACTTGCGGTGGACAATGGATGGACCAGCTTCATCATACTCCTGTTTACTGATCCACATTTGCTGGAAGGTGGAGAGAGATGCTAGAATGGAGCCACCAATCCAGACAGAGTACTTGCGCTCAGGTGGAGCAATGATCTAGAAGAAAGAAAAGCAACAAACCCCTCATTTAACAGTTACATTTCTGAACAACCCACTTCACCAGTGTAACAAACCACTAGATGTTACTTTAAGTAAACAAAGGACTTTTCTATAATAACAATACTGAATTTCAGCAGCTCGTACAATAACCATATTTTCCTAACAATTGCTTCTAACTAATATAATTACTCTGATTAAATGGAGTTTCTTCTCATTTGTCCATCAGCTGTTGATCTTACTTTTGAGTTATTTTAGATCCCAATTTAATGATGTGGACATTTTCTCCATTTTTATCCACATTTTATAGTACAGAGTCAAATTCCTTACCTTGATCTTCATAGTGCTAGGAGCAAGGGCAGTGATTTCTTTCTGCATGCGATCAGCGATGCCAGGGTACATTGTTGTACCACCTGAGAGGACGTTGTTAGCATACAGGTCCTTACGAATATCAATGTCACACTTCATGATACTGTTGTAGGTAGTTTCATGAATACCAGCAGATTCCATGCCTTGAGAAGAAAGAAGACAGTAGGTCAGTAAATTATACAAGAGGTCTCCATGAAAAGAACTTCTGGCATTTTTCTTCATCATTAGTGTGAACTTGTGTGATCCTTTTGATGTAAAATTACTTACTGATTATGAAATGTTATAGCAAAACATAAAAACTGGAATTACAGAAGTAGCTTAGAAAATTAAAATTATTTGTTAGAAAAGGTAAGAACCATAATGCATGTGCAAAGGAAAGATACTCAAAATATACAGTAAGAGAAAAGGCAGACACACAAGATAAACTCATTTAGTGTATGGTGATGGGAGAAAGTTACACGGAACAAAAAATGTGAGTATCAGGTTATGTCAGAGGCTCATAAAAAGCTTAGTTAAATATAGTAAAGACAGCAATAAAGACAATCAAAGCAGTTGAAGTAGAACTAAAGAAGACAATACTAACTTCATTTCTTTTTCAGCCTACTCAAAGTCTATACTGTTTATAACCATCAAGACAAGAGATAACCAAGACATGGACCAAGATATCAGTACTTGGTGGCAAGGAAAAAGAAACCAGGAGCAAGCGTTTGTAGGTTGCATTCCAATCTATTAATTTTAACAGGTGCTTCCCGAAAGGGCTGACACTAGATCCACAGTAAGATGTCAGCTGACGAACAACTGCATTTATTGCTTGGGACTTTACGGTTAAGCATTTGCTATATCCGTCAGCTGCACTCACAAGCAGCAAAGCTTACCATCTTGACCATAGCAATGCTTAATCGGAGTGCATATAAATATAGATACACCTTCCTTCCGTTTTTTCCCCCTCTTATCCACTTTATTTCTCCATGGAGCCAGATACTGTTTTAAGTGTAAACCTTACAAATACAGCACTGAACGCTATTCTTGCCATCAGTGACATAGAATCATAGAATGTCTCAAGTTGGAAGGGACACATAAGGATCATTGAGCCCAACTCCCTAATGACAATATTCTAACTGTACATTTTACCGCTAAAAAATTGTGACCCTAAAACCTGATCTACAACTTGCACAAGAGCCCAGAGCTCACCTAATTACCATTTGAGCTCACATCAAGCACAGCTTACAGGAACCAGAAAAGCTAACTCATTATTTATTTATGTTTGATTTCATGCCAAATTTAAAAGCAGGAAGAGGAGTGGGACACCTAGATCTTCTGATTCATTCATACCTCCTACAGAAAGGAGAATTTCCTGGGAACACTTACCGATAAAGGATGGCTGGAATAAAGTTTCAGGGCAGCGGAAACGTTCATTACCGATTGTGATCACTTGACCATCAGGCAATTCATAGCTCTTTTCCAGAGAGGAGGAAGAGGCAGCAGTGGCCATTTCATTCTCAAAGTCCAGTGCAACATAGCACAATTTCTCTTTGATATCACGAACAATCTCACGTTCAGCTGCAGATATATGGGAATTAAATCAAGATTTGGATAGGCAAAATGCTACAGGAAGAAGATGGGCTAAGAGACACATGAGGATTTTCACAGGAGGGCAAAGCTGAAGGACTGACCTGTTGTCACAAAGGAATAGCCACGCTCTGTGAGGATCTTCATGAGGTAGTCAGTCAGATCCCTGCCAGCCAGATCCAGGCGCATGATAGCATGAGGCAAAGCATAACCTTCATAAATAGGTACGTTGTGGGTGACACCGTCGCCAGAGTCAAGAACAATACCTGTGAGAGAAATGTCAGAGAGCAGTTGGAATCACCTAGCAAATGCTTAGAGCCCTTCGGCACGGTAAGCAGCAGCAAACAGAACAGGACTTTTCAGGCAGCATAAAGTAGCATCATTCTGCTTTAGTCATACAGATCTTGCCCATTCCTTCTGCCTTTGCTCGCCTGGACACTCCTGTTTGGTGTGAACTTTCCTACAAAACAGTGGTTCCATACATACTTCAAAGCTAACCCATACAAGCAGCCTTCCACTGCTACTACACTGAGCAGGCATACTTGCCACAGTCACTGTCTTGATCCAATCATGGGCGTCTTTTGGGCCCAGTTTAAACCCTTAAACTGGTGTAACACTTGTGTAACTGCAGCATCTTCACAGGCATGTCTCCTCGTCTGCGTCATGGCAAAGGGCAGGAGAGTCACTTCCACAGTGCCTTTCCGAAAGCAACACAGGTGGGCCCTTTCCACAGGCTATTTTGTGCTGGGTTTTCTGGTACTGTTATCATCTATCACTATAAACTAAAAATACCTAGTTTTCTGTAAACTTGAATAAGTTGTGGTGTTTTCTTCCTATTTGGAGCAGGAAGAAAGGGGAGTTACTGAAAGGAAATATCTAAATAGTGTTTATTTGTTTATTTTACCTGTTGTACGACCAGAGGCATACAGGGACAGGACAGCCTGGATCGCCACATACATAGCAGGTACGTTGAAGGTCTCAAACATTATCTGGGTCATCTTTTCACGATTAGCTTTAGGGTTCAAGGGGGCTTCTGTGAGCAAAGTAGGGTGCTCCTCAGGGGCCACACGGAGTTCATTGTAGAAAGTGTGGTGCCAGATCTTTTCCATATCATCCCAGTTGGTGATAATGCCATGTTCAATGGGATATTTCAAAGTAAGGATACCTCTTTTGCTTTGAGCTTCATCACCCACATAGGAATCTTTTTGACCCATACCAACCATAACACCCTAAGAGAAGGAAATACAGAAAAGCATTATTTGAGGAAGACAACATCACAGAGCCCTACATCTCATCTACATCACCGTCAACTACATCTCAGACAACAACGCTATTTTCAAGAAAGGTACAAGCAGTCACACAACTAAAAGGTTGTATAGGAAGAGAAATGAGCATCATTAAAATATTAAGTCAACAGAATTTGAAGTTTTCTCATAAAATCCTTTCTCCTTTAATCAGATGAAAGGATTTCCCCCCCCCCCCCCCTTTTTTTTTAATACACCTCTAATTTTCAAGTACTTCTTTCTGGTCCAAAAATTTGACTGAAAGTAAATTGCACAATATCATGAGCAGGAAAAAAATCAGAGTTACACACAAAGAGACTTAATAAATAAGAAGATACAGAGGAAATCAGCCTTCTGGTGAAGGAAGATACCCTATATTACTTATGGAACCTCAGCAGTAATTTATACACGATAAAAAATACAGATTGCAAACATTTAATTAAAAAAAAAAAACCACAAACAAAAAGATATCACAAGCTTTTTACCAAGTACCATATTTTCAGTGTACTGATTTAACTGACAAAGGAGAAGAAGAATGACATGGTAACAAAGAAAAGGTAGCTTAAAGAGCGGTAAGAGGTAAGATCAGAGACAGACAAGAGAAACAGACGAAATTGAACGGCGTTTGGTATGTGAAACATTGGACAGGGAGGGTAGGAAGGGCCTTAAACAAACCGCTTCATGTGCAGATTTGGCCAAGGGAGATGCCTTTGAACTAGCAACAGCAGCAGGTCTGGCCTAGGGGATGGAGTGGGCAGCAGCTTCGTAGGGAGCTGGGTTTGGGCTCATTAGGAGAGGGAACAGAGAGAGGATCAAGAGGAAAGCTGGTGAGTTAGAAATAGCTGGGGGAAAGGGAGAAAGCGATAGAAAGGCAGTAAGGGACAGCCAAGCAGGGGAGCCAAGGGAAGCGCTGGAGATCTGGAAAGGTGGAAAGGTGTCACTCGCACTACTGCAAGCGAGCAGGGGGATGGGCAGGGTATTTGGGACAGGACAGAAGAACTAGTTTCAGAAAGGGGCGACTGGAGGCGACTACTGGAGAGAGGGGAAGGCTGTGTCCTGCCCTGGCCCTGCCCCCGGGGTTACCTGGTGCCTCGGGCGGCCGACAATGGACGGGGAAAACGGCCCTGGGGGCATCGTCTCCGGCAAAGCCCGCCTTGACCAGCCCCGAGCCGTTGTCGCACACCAGTGCGGTGGTCTCCTCGTCGTCACACATCTTCGGAGGGAGGCACGGATCTGAAAAACAGCGCGGTGGCGTGTCCAGACCCCCGCGGGCAGCGCGGCGCTGCCGCCGGGCCTCGCCGAGCCCCCCGGGCGGACCCTCCGGCCGCCATCGCGGACGGTGCGGACGGCGGCGCACGGCAGCGGGCGGCGGGAGCGGGAAATCTGACTGGTCCCGGGAGGATGCTCCATGGCTCGGCCGCGCTGGTGGGCAGGGCTCTGAACCAGATCCGCCAGCCGCTTTCTTCTCCGCGCTTCGGAAGGTGCCCCAGCGTGCGTGACGCTCACTAGGGCGTCCCTGGCGGCACCCACGGGCCGCAGGTTGCAATGGGAGGGAAAGCGCTTGCAATGGGAGAGATCAGCCCAGCCCAGAACACTCGCCGGCGGCGCCCCGTCGGGCCGCGGCGGCTGCGCTGCGCGGGGGGCGGCCGGGCACGGGAGTGGTGTCCGCGGCGTAAGTGATGCTAAGCCAGGAGGTGCACGGGCAGCGCAGACGCCGCACCGGCGCGACCGGCACGCGACGCTCGCCGGTACCTCCCGTCCCGCCCCGCCCCGCCCCGTCCCGTCCCGTCCCGTCCCGTCCCGAGCCGGCCCCGCGGGGCTGCGGGCACCGCCGCGCTACTCACCAGACCAGCACCGGCGGCGGGGGGGCTGCGGAGGACAGCCTGGGTGCCGGCCCGGCGGAGACGCCCCGATTTATACCCCCGAGGGGCAGCGTCGGCCGGGGCCGCGGCGGGACGGGGCAGCCACCTTCTCCTTATTTGGTCGGCAACGCGCCATTGAGCGGCCGCGCAGCCATGAATGGAGCCCGGCCAGCCCCGGCGCGGCCCGGCCGCCCGGCCCATGTAAGGCAGGCGCGGGGCCGCGCGCCCCCGGCCCGCCGCATGGCCAAATAGGGAGCCCCGCGCAGCCCCCGCCGGCGCCGCCAGCGGGCTGGGCCCAAGGTGCCGCCGGGGCGCGCCCGGCCCGGCCCCGCCGCGCCCCACCCCGTCAGCGCCGCCGGGAGCCCCCGGCCGGGCCCGCTCCGCACAGCCATGGGATGCCCGGGCGCGGCGGAGGGTGCGGGGGGCGCACGCGTGGTTGCCTCCGGCTTCTCGTTTTCCCACTGACACAAAGCCACTCGCGCTCCTATTGAGTCAGCGACCCCCGGGGCTGCTTCGGTGCCAAACAGCACCGGCTGCTGTGCGGCGCGGAGGCACCGGCTGCTGCCTGCGTTTCGCGCAGCGCCCGCTCCGCTTCTTTCAAACTTTGATGAGCACATGCAGCAAAAATCGTGCTTTTCTCTGCTTTTGGCTGACATCTATAGCACCAAATGGGATCTGCTCATGTCCATTAAAATGCATACACTTAAATTCCCTATTTTTGCTCTTTTAATGCACAGCAGATTGGTAATGTGTAGTGATACATATAGGGTGGAGAATGAGAGATGGGAATAGCTTGGACAAAACCCAGCTATGGTATTAATGTAATGTGACAGTTGTTTTCCTGCTCAGCTTTTGAAACATCCACATTGATAATTTGTTCCAGCGGTGAAACCCAGAAAATCTGTGTATCTTCAGGATGATTTTTTGTTGTTGATGATTTTTTTTCAGTTAAAAATAGAAAGACTGGAGAGGCATCCCTTGAGTGGGTTTGACCTGGTATGTGAAGGCAGAGATTGTCAATGCGCATCCCAGAGGAGCTGCACTTTAACGCAGGGTACAGGGTCCTTCTGGGGCCCGATGGCCGCCTGTGTGAGAGCAAGAACAGAGGTTTGAGACAGAAGGGAAGGGTGAGACGTGAAGGTCAAGAGGGGAACACTCAGTAAACTGGAGCAACTGCTGAAGCACAGGTCCAGTTTGTTAGCTGCCGTGCAAGGGCTGGCAGCCATCACATGGTTGTACACAGCTTAAATGAGGTAGAAGGAAGGAGCTTTGTGAATGCAACCCAGCCTGCAAGGGGGGGGGGGGGGGCTTCGGAGGGGTGAAGAGCTGTCTGCACTGTGGTTTGGCTCTGAGGAAGGGTGTGAGAACTGGAGATCGCCGACAGCTCTTTTCTAAGCTTTATCCAAAGGGGGCGTCAGAGACCCTTAGTCTTTAATTTCTTCTGAAATCAGAGATGGTGGAATCAGTTTCCTCGTTTCTAGCACAATTAATGAGGTGGTTAGCTCCACCCAGCCCCGGTTTATCCTGGGGTTGTGCCCAATTACGAGCACAACTCTGAAGCAGATGTAGCAACAAACTTCTTGGCCATTGATAGCTCCTGCTTTTCTTTAAGTGCCTTGAGAAGAAACAACCTGTTTCAGGTGAGACACTATTTGTGTATAAAGGTGTGTGTATATGTATATTTCATGTATGTGTATATATAAATCTATATGCACATATATATTATATGTGCTTGTATGTATCTGTGTATATATACATAGGTATATGCTACTTTTTTTCCTTAGCTACCTAAGAAAGGAGGCTGTCGGACTGTGAAATGCAATGACCTCAGAAGGTCAAAGCAAGGGAAGATCTGTGCTTCAGTGCCTCTGCTCTGGACAGACTTTGGCTTTTAGTTTTCCTGCTATTCATGAAAAATCAATCAAAATCAATACTTGTAGGATAAGGACCCCAAGTGAGTATCTCTTTACCTAAATCAATTAGGCACAGGTAACAGGGAACTGAAAATATTTTTGTGATAGCGATGCCTGTTTATATAAGAATTCGTAGATATGCAAAGATGTATAAGCGTATACACCGTGGCACAGAGTACCATTTCAAAGAAAAAAAACTTTACCATATGCTGCTTTAAATTTTAAAAAGTCAGCATGTTTTACTCCATGGTAAGTTGCCATTTTTATAATTAAAATCTGCTTCTTTTTTTTCCGTAGCACGTCTTTTTCTACAAAAAGCATATAATGTGAGGGATCGGCCAGCTTCTCCAGCACTAGAGATTAGTTTACAGTGTTATCTCAGCTGTTCCCCAGTTCAGAGGTGTTACAGTATTTACATAGAAGACCGCTGCTGATAGCTGCATTGAATTCCTCCCCAATCAGACCCTCCCTGTCACATCCTACATTCCCTTTGGCTAAAGAGAGAGAGACAGACTCCGTTGGAACCGAGACAGAGTTCCAACGGAGCTCTTGCTGAAAAATCTACACCAAAAAATCTGTATTTTCTTGTTTGCTTTATAACTAAATATTGGCTTTCTCTCCTCTTTCCTCAAGGAGTCCATCAGGACTCACATCTAGGATCTTGATACATTTGAAAGCTCATCAGTTCCCACCCACCGCCCCCACCCCCCACCCCCATACTGCAAGGTCAAATGAAAAGGGCACCGCACAAAGTCCATAAATCTAAAATCACATCTTCCTCCTCATAGCCATTTGAAAAGTACCCAGCTAAAGTTATTCCTTCAGCCAAAATCATTCTGCTTTCTGCAATACGGTGATATTACAGCCTCAAATGAGCCAAACAAGCAAAGAAGCAAAAACCTACTGAAATATGTTATGCAATGTCATCTAGAGGAAAAATGCTCTAGCATCTGACTGACCAGGATCCCCGCATGCTGTGTACATTTCTCATGACTTAGCTATTGGGAGTGACCCCAGAGACAAAGGAAACACAGGCAGCGTGGAATACTGGGAGAAGAGACAGATCTGCAGTGGATGTGATCCGCATATACCCTAAAACAGCCTGGACACACAGGAGCATGAAGCCTCGGTGTATCCACAATATTAATTAGCTGGTATTCAACCAACAAGACACTGCTGTGACTGTGTTACCTCTTACCTCTGCATGGTAAAAACATGAATAAAAAAATCACACTCCAATCCTATGTTGCCCAGAAATCTTCACAACTGTTATTCAGCTTTTGAATGAAAAAAACATTTAGCTTAAAAATAAATCCTTGATTCCTCAAAAACTTCAAAGCTCATCAGTTCCCACCCACCGCCCCAGACCCATCAGACCCAGAAATGGCAACTTACCATGGAGTAAAACATGCTGACTTTTTAAAATTTAAAGCAGCATATGGTAAAGTTTTTTTTCTTTGAAATGGTACTCTGTGCCACGGTGTATACGCTTATACATCTTTGCATATCTACGAATTCTTATATAAACAGGCATCGCTATCACAAAAATATTTTCAGTTCCCTGAACACTTATTACCACAGATTTCAGATTATTTACAGTAGTTAACATTGCATTCAGAAATTGAAAATGGGTAGGATCAGGCCCTCCCTAATTTTTTTTTAGTCTTTCAGATTATTTTTTTATTACTTGCACGTGTTCTAATAAAACCAATAAACTTTTCATAATGCACCAAACCATTGCATGTACAGTATACCGTGACCTAGCAGGTCTTAGAGCAGATGACGTCTCACTTAAAACCTGCTATTTCTAAATCCAATGGATGATGACATATGCAATCTGTTTTAGCACAGAGTCAAACGTTACCTCTCTTAAGCCTCAGGCCAGTGTAATCTTTGGAAGAAATTTTTCATTTTTTAAAGAACAAGAAGTAAATGCCACTCTGACAGGTTTTCTTTTGTCACATGACAGCTGTTTGGAGCTATACGGGCTACAGAAATATAAGCAGCGTTGCAGCAGAGTATTATTGATGGGCAGGAGTCTTGATGAGATGAGAATGCCAAACATACAATATATGATGAATACCGTTGTCATGAATGAGTCACTGTCACAAAGGAGTCGTATGTGGTTACCTACATCTGTGTAGTTATGAATCTGTCTCTGTGTGTATGCAGATATACAAAGAGAAGCCAGAAAAGACACTTGTTAGTCACCACCAGCCTGAGGTTGTTTCTCATGAAAAGCTCTACTACACTTTCCCAACTAGATTTTGAACGTCCCAAGTGAGAAATCTTTCTCCTGTTCTGCTAGAGGAGAGACTCCCGATTTAATAATTGCACTGTCAGGCAAACTTCTCCAGAGGATTCATCAGGTATTTCCCTTTCTTAGTTATATCTCATTCACCCTAGTAATAGCCCATGTTTCATACTTCGTACATTCCTTGTCCCCTCAGCATTTAAACCCTTGCATAGTTGCAGGCTGTTATCATCTCTCTGCGCCTTTCTCTCACTCACTCATGTACTGCTGCACATCTATAATTAACCTGAAACATCTTAAGTGTGCACTGAAATGGTAGAATCATGAGTTGGGCACTGGGAGCTAGAGATGCAGCTAAAACATCTTGTTATGAAGCTGAGAGAATTAGGCAAGGGCAACATACGTGGAGGTGAGTGGCAGTGAAAGGAATTTGTGCTTCTGAGTCTCTGACTCTCTAGAATCATTATTTGCCACGTGTCACTTACAAAGAAAGGCCAGGACTCTCACTCTCATTACACCCTCTTTGCAGTGGGAAGCGGGCTCAGAGAGTGCCAGCAGACCCTAGAAGCACTGCACGTGCACAGGAGGAACGTCTTGCTTCCAGAAGCGCTGTGCACCTCTCGCAAGCCAGAGCATAGCAGGCATGACAGGGTAGGACTCCAACATTTGAAACTGGGAAGACTGCAATCTGCTCTGGAATAAAATGCAGCCCAGGGAAGCTGCTACAATTCAGGTTCCTCAGACTTAAGCACTGAGTAGTTCAAGAGGACAGAAATATGTCCTGAATGCTTCAGCTGTTGCCAGCCTGTATTTCGGTTGCGAGTCCCGTGCAGTGTGTCTGAGATACCTGCCCTACATTAGAAAGCTGATGGGCAGTATTTCTAACAGTATAGAGTCCTAGAATCATAATATCATTTAGGTTACAAAAGACCTAAGGTTTGAGATCATCAAGTCCAACCGTTAACCCAGGACTGAATTTCTAAGTCTCATTTCTATTGTTGTTTTTTTCCAGTTAGAAAACACATCTGACCTAAACACCAGAAAAGATGGAACATGAAAAACAGTTTTGTGTTTCTTTGTTCAGTATCACACAATCATCATTTGATACTCGATGAGTCTCTAGCTGCTAGTACAGTATAAATAAGTAACAATTCAAAGGCAACTTTGCAAATGGATAATTGCTGGATGTGCCAAAGATGGTTTGACAATATCTTATATCAGGAATACTTCCAAATAACACCAATGCTTGAGGCTAAACTCTGCCCAGTTAACTGAAATTTGTCATTATTTTTATTTAAATTATATTTCCTTATATGTGATCATATAAAGCTCAGATTTGCAGAACGGTCCCCCAGGAAGAGTAATGAAATGACATGGTACCTTGGCAGATATTTCATTAGTATGTAGATTATGTAGATTAGCACCTAGATACTTAAAGATGACAAAGAACAGTGAGAAAGAGTACAAGACAGACTCAGAAATTTGTAGCCAAAGGCATTTCCTCACCCTGATTTATGTCTCACTCCACCTTCAGTCTCCTCCAGGCTCACTACACTCTTCGTTCTTTGCCATAGATTCTGCACCTGTCACGTTCTATAGAAGGTGGTCAGGACTTCAACTGCGAAGGCCTGTCTATGTATTGCTTTTCAAATTTAGCATCACCACTGCTACCAGACCAGTGCCCACGAGCAGATGCAAATCTGCTACCAATGGTGGTGTTTCTAGCACCCTGCTGTATTCTTTCAATTTAGTCGAGTTCTCTGCTGTAAGTGCTTCTGCAAGGCCTGAGTCACAGCCATGTGGTAATTCATGTCAAAGCCAGTTTCTAAGGACTATTCAGAACGTTTCACACTAGGAATTGATCTTTTCCCCTCTTCACTGTTTCTAATGTCCCCCTTTTCATCAAGTTCCCATACTTTTATTTATGTTTTTATCACTTTCTCGCTATCCTCTATTTCATCACCTTCCTTCTCATGTAATTCCCATCTTTGCTTTCCTCACTACAGATCTGTACGTTTTCCAGATGTATGTTCTCCAGTATGTATAGATTGCTGTGTGCAGCCACCTGCATGCAAAATGAACAGACACCGACTCTGTAAAGATAAGAGAGGATTCAAATCGCCAGGGAAAAGTTTTCCAGAGAAACAAGAAACCTACCCATTGAAATCTAGTGTGTATATTTTGTCTTTACCGGCAAATCACACAGGTCCATGTTCTTATTTATAACCCACCACATCACACATCACTTTGGTCTCACTGATCTGCGTAAGCAGATTTGAAGTCCACTGCAATGAGCAGGGTTCAATAATCTGAAACAAAAGGAACCTGAATCTACCAGGTGCTGCAAAGCACTGGGTTTCCAGATTGTTTCTCAGATGCCTTTTATTTTTCAGAATCAGAGACAGATGTCTCATCATTACAAGAAAAGCAACAATGAAGCAGTCTATTCTAATTGCATTCTAGCTAAGGAATTAACTTTTAATAAAGGAAACCAACAAGGGCTGACTTTTCTGTTAGCCTACATGCATTCTTTTATACTGTGTGTTAAAGCGGGAGGACCTACATTACCTAGCCTGTATAGCCTAAGGAGAGAAGGAAGTATTGCTTTACAGATAAAAAGCTACAGTTCAGCAGGATGAATGACTTGACTGAAGTCACGCTGGAAATTAGCAGTTTATGTAACAATTGAATCCTGCCTCTGAAGACCGATTCCAGCTGCTGAATAAGAAGCACACCAGCGTTCTCAAATATGAGTACATAAGGCACTCTGAATCTGCGGTGTACACAGAAACTGCTTTGCCAAAATTGATAGATAAAACTTTCCCACACAATATCATTTTACAAGACCAATGGACTCTAGTGCTGCTATTAGGAACACAAAGATATTTGATGAGTCTCATAAAAATGTGACAATTCTAACCTACAGTTTTGCAAAGTTGTAAGATGTTTTAAATAGAAGCATCTTAGTTACTAACAAAGGATGTAGCTGGACTATGATATATGGAGAAAACATTGTAGTAAGTGAATTTAAGAGGAGAACTGGAGGATGCTGAGGCTGGCTCAGAACTTTCTGGCAAAATTATTTCTCTTTTGAAGAATCTCAGAGATTCTTCAAAATACATTTTACCCGAGAAGTTTTGTACTCCATTGTTCAAAGAATGTTCTCAAGTCAGATCGTTTAATTATCTTACAGGTTAAAAAAAAATCCACAAACCTACAGATTTATTTTGCAGAAAAGCACTATCTGAATTATGAACAAAATATTTTAATTGACAGAAATTAATTTTCCTCAAAATTTTGTTTCCAAGTATTTTCATGATTTTTACCTATTAGCCAAATTCAGTAGAAAAATATTTTAATCTTACCTTTCTCAAAAGATGAAAAAAATACCTCAAACATAACAGTTTATTAATCAAAACTAAACCTCTGATAATAAAAATAAAGATTCTCTGGAATCTTGCTGACCATCAGAATCCCTTAATAATTAAGCAATTAACAATTAAGCAATTAGCTAGAAGATTGCAGAACCTTCCACAAATCTACCTTATAAAGAGATTTTATATACTTCATAAAACATACTTCAAGTGTAAGTTGATATATTCTCACTACATATCATGTTACAAATGCAAATTTTATCCACCTTTTGCCATTCAGTTCCGTTATGTCCAGTTGGAATTGAGCAGAGAGATAAAGCATCATTCAAAAATCTAGACTTTCCAGTGAAGACCATAGGTATGAAATACGGGTTCCATTTTCTGGATTTTCAGTCAGCCACTAGACCACAAATTTTACTTTTATGGTGAGTTCATAATATCCGTACATTTTTTTGTGCAGGTATGGCCTAGATACATTTTCCACTAGTTTTTATGAATAGTTAATTGCATAGTGTGTTTTATAAAGAATATCCAAATATTTACAAAATCAACAAGTTGTCTTCAGGAATGTAGTCTTCATTTCAATCCAGTATTCCCATAGTATGTTTATTACAATTCAAAAGAATCCATACCAGACCGACTTTTTAAATTTTAACGATAAAATATGTATAACACAGTAATAGCACTGACAGATTTTTCAGATCTCGGAGAGCATTTACTAAGGTACTCCTATTATATACATGCAGCATTAAAAAAATACAACAGAGAAGCAACAGAGTTAACTGAAATTAAAATAGCAAAACCACATTTTGAGCCATTCTAGAATGCTCGGAGATGAAAAGAATTTCAGGGGACTAAAAGGGGATTACTTCTAGGGTTTAATAGTTTTCTAAATAGTATTCTGGAATGACAGTGGGAACTGTTTTCTACCAGTACTTATTTTGTCACTTATTTATCCAAAGTCCTAACTACAGAAAAAATAAATTGGGGTCTACCTCCTTTTCCTTGTAAAAAGGCTCTGGTTTAGACAAGACCGAGCGCTTACCAAGGCTTCAGTAAGATGTTTGTACTGTCTTTTCTGTACATATCCTGTAAACAATCACTGCATTTCAGACTTCACTTAGCATGCTTCATTAATATCACAGAAAAATGTCGAAGGGGCATTTCTGAGTTACTGGTGTAACTATTCTAAAAGAATAGAATGCTTGATTTCTGATGTATTGGAATACTTTATTCTAGTTACTGTCATCCTTAACATAGGAAGACCTGTTACTGGCTCAGCCAACTTAGTAATTATTTGTGCTTGTTACAAAGATGTTTAAAAGTAAAATTTAAATTAGCATTTTGTCTAAAGCTGTTCAACATATTCTGCAGATAAATAAAAAGTTGTGGACAACAGCAAGGTACTCTTCCATTGAAAACATCTCTAAGGCATAGCTAAAATTTCTGTTTATTTCCATTCTTCCTGTAAAGAACGGCCAGACAGAAACTGTCCTGGACTTGGGAGCAATGATCCATTGCAGGTGGGGGTTTGAGCCATTGCAAAAACCTGGAAAACTTCTGAAAAAGAGGATTAATTGAAAGGTTAAATGCATATTTAAGGAATACGTAATCTACCTAAAATCTCAGTGATTCAAGATCAGAGTAAGTACCAGATGGCATCAGTAAAATCTCATTGGCAAAAGTTCATCATTTAAGTCAACTGGGAAAAATGTTGCTGAAAATACAGTTTGAATCTGTTGCCTTAAGCACAGTAGATGTTCAGGAAAAAAAGGTCAATTTGATGGTTCATAAAGCAATTATTTTCCCACAAAATATCTTCTAAAATAATACACAAAACACAACCAAAGGCAGTCACCACAAAGAAAATCTAGATATTTTCCTACTTTGCAAAACAGTAAAACTACCAGGCCACGTGGTTGGCCTCAGAGGAATGACTCCCATGATAAGCAATCATTTCCCAGTGCAAAATGTCTTGGATAGACCGAGGTATTGGATAGATATTTAACAAAGCATGATATGCACAAAAATTCAAATATAGCATACTGCTCTTCAAAATGAGAAAAAAACAATGGATGGCCTTAAGACAAGGAACTCAGTACAAATCAGTAAAAAAGGAAAGTTACTTGCTGAGTGAGACTGCCAAGTCTCGAATCAGCCATTTTCTAAAGAGAATAGAGGCACACGGAGGGGCTGGCGTTGACATAATCCTCCAACAGAGATCGTGAGGACCGAGGTTTCTAAGGATTCAGACTATATTCAGGCTGACTGACAGAGTAAAGAGAAAAAAAGCATGTTTGTTTAGCTTTGTTTAACCACATGACATTTGGAGACTGGCCACTGCCCTTGGGGAATCCCCAGCCCTGACTATCCCTGCACAGCCTCTTCTGGGGCTCCCCCTGACAGCCCACAGCCCAGGACCCCAGGTCAGACCCCCAGCATGGTCAGCCCCTGCCCCAGCGATGCTGCAGCAGGGCCAGCTGGTGTCCAGCCCATCCCCACCCCCACGGCCCTGCCCCAGCCATCTTGGGGCCATGTTTGAGCCTGTTTCCTCTCACCAGCCCTGTTCCTGATCCCCACTGAACCTTGATGTCTCAGCCCAGCCTCGCCGCTGTGGGCCTGCTGGTTACCTGTGCATCTGACTCCTGTCCCGTAGGTTGACTTCCCAGGCTGACCTCAGTCAGACCTGCCTCATCACCATGACGCTGCCTTGTGATCTGGACTCTTGCTTGGACCTGGCCGCCATGCGCAGGCCTGCCCTGCCTGCCTCACTCGGGTGCTGTGGGACTGGGACCTTGCTGGTGGGACCCCTGCCCTGCCCACCACCCGATCCCCTGTGGGATCCCCCACCTGCTGGAGAGAGGCCACACCAAAAGCCTTCCTGCTGATCTTGCTGGCTGCACCACCCGTTCATTGTTGCTTTTTGCTTTTCTGGCTGACAAATCGCTGTCCTCTGCTCTGTTCATCACTGTTCACAGAGGCTTTACATCAATATTGGGTTAAAAAAAGAAAAGCAGGTGCCCAGGACACCATTAGCCAAGCAGAACTAGTAGATTGCAGAGTCATGTTTCATCTCTTGTTTTCTCTGTCTTTACTTTTTCATGCCCAGAGATCCATGTGGAACAGAATGAGGCGGAATTTTATTCATTAAGCATTAAAGGCAATATGGTGCTTATAATGCTAACCTAGGAGCTGAAGAGAGCATTAAACTTGTATTTTACCTCCTAGCAGAGTACTTTGACCTCTAATCCGTAATAAAAGGGAGGAGGAATAGACTCCTCTCTCTGCCCACCTCCTTTTTCACACCCAGGTGTCACATGAAAAGGAACCCAACAAAAGAAATAGTAAAGGTTAAGGCCTATTTAGGATGAAAAGTTGTTGACGCTTTCTACAAGGATTTCAGGTTCCAGCTCCCAAGTGAGCAGTCTCTACCTGCTAGCTTCTCCAGTCCAAGCACACCAGCTCCAGAAAGGAAGGAAGTTTCAGATACATCCCAGGATTTATTATTTCCAATAAATTAGCTTTAAATGTCTTAACATTACTTTAGGCATGTTGCAATGCCTAAACCATCTCATGTATTCTAGGTGGAACCTGCACACCTACGCCAGTTGCCTAGATTCCTGAGGGAGTGAAAGGCAACTAAGAATTAGGTGCTGTAGTACCTCCAACCCTTACATTTAGCACACTACATATATTTTCTGAAAGTAGCAATTAAAATCCATATATTTTCAAAAAATACACCATTTTAAAGTTAAAGACCTTTAATACAGAACCTCTTGTGAAATGTAAATTGTGTCAAAACGTCTGGATACTGGAAAACAGTACTCTGTCTTCTGTAAGTCTCATCTACTCTGCTTCCTTTTTCTGTCATTGATGGTCCATCAAGCTGGTTTCCAGTGAGGACCCTATGACAAAAGTGAAAATTATGTAAATGGCTGCTGTAAGAATTAGACTGTCGCACCTAGAATACTGAGTTCAGGGAGTTCTAAGTACCCAGGTGCAAGAAAAATGGGAATTAACTACAGCAAGTTTAGAAAGATTATTATATGTTTGAGAGAAAATACTTAGAAGAAAGCCTAAGCCTAAGGCGTTGATACAAAATGCACAAAAATTCTCAATAAACTCTCATTGACTTTATAGGCTTTGGAATAAGCCCAGGAAGAGTTGTACATGTGTATCACTTTCCTATCAAATTAAGGAGGGTATAACAGCTATTTACAGTTAAATAAAAGGCATGAATACCCAAGGATAAAGAAATATGTATTTGGTAGAACTATAACTAGCAAATTTACTCTGGCCATTAATTTTGAATCAATTGTGTACCCTACAGACCTGTTAATTGAGGTCATCTTCAAACATTACTGAAGAAGTTCTAACCCCAGCAGGAACTGGCCTATTCATATTGAACTAAGTGACTACAATATTATTTTGTTCATTCAATTTCTACAGCACCAGGAAGCAGGTGAAATTCCATACAGGCATAAAATAAAGATTAACTAAAAAATAAGATGAATGCTGAAAATACCATGTCTAAGCATATTCTGAAAATTAGGTCAGAGGGGCAGGAAGTGTATGAACTAAGCAAGCCCTTAAAGCTTGAGACATCAAGAGAAAAAGCTAGAATATGCACTGTAATTACAGCTTTATGCTGGCTAACAACCTGCATCTATCCCAAAGTCAGTAGTTTTCTAGCTCTTTAGAGGCCTTCCGGTTTGGTATAACTAAGTTATTCATATTTATTAGTGAATTTTAAACTCCTAAAATTTGTATGAGGCTTTTATACATAAGGTAATGAAGTACAGATTAATTGACTTAATGATAAACAGGAAATTCTTGATCAATCTGAAAAATAAAAATTAATCTTGGAAGTACCAGTCCAGTGTTTTAAGCATCAGTCCAGTAGTCCTCAAATTTTCCAATTAGCAGCTCATTCCTACTGGTGTTTTGGGGAATGCACTTTTACAGATGACTATAACAATAACAAATAGTTGTCATGATGAAGAAATTGTCTTTCCCAGCCAGATTCTCCAAGCTGATCTGCTTGCAAGTCATAGAAAGTTCTGGTGGTTTCAGCAAAGTTATACCCAGCTGAAACCACAAAGCAGTGAGATTCTGAGTTCAGTTATTAACAACAAGGAACTGAAATACCGAAGGGCTTACCTTTAGGAAAAATATCTCTGCAGTATTCAAATGAAAAGAAAAAAAATATCTTGGAATTCCAATGAGCACAGAAACACAGCTGGGTTGAAAACCACAACTTTACATAAATTCTTGTTTTGCCTCCTGCTTTTGGAACTGTTAGGAAAACGCAGTTGGATATAAAAATGTCACCACTGCCAAAACAACTAATATGATGTCATGAGCAGATTAATTACTTAACCTGGGAAAAAGTCATGTGGGATAGGTGAACTCTAAAAGGAAAAGTAAAGGAAGAAGAGATCCTGGTTCTACATATTTCCACAGAAATTTAAGTTGGGGAAAAGAATGTTACAAAGGTCAATATTGGGTAGATACGTCTGCAAGTAAAATTTCAATAAAGCTAAACACAAAATTATTGCTTTTGAATATTCATGACTTAAAGAGATACTCACAGAGATCACTTGGCATTCTAACTCCTGGAGTCTCTTAAATCCTTCTGGGACTCAGCATCACAGACACAGCCTTGACATAGTAGGCCCTCTGTGGTACCAACCAGATGTATAATATAAGCAAAAGGAAGAGCAAAAACAACTAATGGTCCAGTACTCCCAGAACATAGCTGCTAGGCTTAAGCAGTAACTAAAAAATGTTTGTACATTTCAGGCTCCATTTTACCAGCTAGTACAATTACTGTTGGAAGTCACACAGTAACATTTATGATTAAGAAGTTAATCTAATTTATAACATTGATTTCAGAAAGCTTATTTCTATGCAGAAGGAAAAGCTACCACAAAGAGATATTTCAAAAGTAGCTTCCAACAAAAATCTGAATTTTCAGAAGTTTGTTTCAATTCTGTTTCATTATTGTAGATCTATAAGAGGGAGAAAAAAACATCCAAGTCATTCTGTTTGTGCTGAATAAATCAAAGAATGTTCTTGCATTTCAGTACTTAGAAGGATCCCTACAGGGAGTCCATCACATGAACCACATATTAGATTTAGGGTTTGAGTTTGGATGCATTTATTTATCTCATTTTCCATAGCCAAGAGGCATACTGTGGTCAATCTAAAATCTCATATTTCCACCTTTTTTAAAAAAAATGCATGTTAGATGAATGTTTAATGCCTAAGTTTTAGCTGTCTGCTCTGCTCTAGCAGAATTCACAGTTCCTGAGTTCACTGTTAATACACAGGGGAAGTTAAATGTTTCAGAGAAGAGAATCAGCAAAAAAAAAGAACCCCAAAACACCAGTGAATCACTTCAGTCAGCTTTGTATTTTCTGTGATCCTATCCTCTGAAATATTAAAATTCTGCTATGTATCATCACCTAATTCAGCATAAGACAATGGTTGAGGCTAAATGAGGACAAGAGTCTTTCTGAAATACCATTCATCTCCAAAGCTTAGATGTTCTTTCTTACCCATCTAGATTCACATGCTGAAACCACTTCCTGAGGGCTCAAGGCACTCGCTGTTCTCATTGAAAGAAAAAAAACAACCCAAAACTTGAGCTATAGCCAACTTTATTTTACAATGGCTTTTTAATTGTGGTAGCTTATTGGTAAATAGCGTATGTAATTCTCTTGTGTTCCTAATGTGGTAAAACCACATATCCCTACCTCCCAGAACCAAGTTGCAGGCAGTTCTAGGCAGGAGCTATTACAAGAATAATTATGGCTAGATATACACAAGACTGAATTTCTACTATACCCTAATGATTAGGTGCTTACTCAAGAAGAGGAAATGAGAGGTATTTTGGGGCTGCTTCCGTACCTGTTCTTCCCTTTCAGTACTTTATCAAGTAACTGTCGTGGCTTGTATCCCAAACAGTGTGGCCAGCAGGACAAGGGCAGTGATTGCCCCCCCGTACTGGGCACTGGTGAGGCCGCACCTCGGCTCCTGTGTTCAGTGCTGGGCCCCTCACTTCAGGAGGGACATTGAGGTGCTGGAACGTGTCCCTGGAAGGGCAACGGGGCTGGGGAAGGGTCTGGAGCACAAGTGTTATGAGGAGCGGCTGAGGGAACTAGGGTGTTTAGCCTGGAGAAAAGAAGGCTGAGGGGGGACCTTATCACTCTCTACAACTACCTGAAAGGAGGCTGTAGGCAGGTGGGGGTTGGTCTCTCCTCCCAGATAACAAGCAACAGGACAAGAGGAAACAGCCTCAAGTTGTGCCAGGCAGGGTTTAGATTGGCTATTAGGAAAAAATTCTTCAGTGCAAGTGTGGTCAAGCATTGGAACAAGCTGCCCAGGGAGGCAGTGGAATCACCATCCCTGGAAGTGTTTAAAAACCACACAGCCGCGGTGCTTAGGGACATGGTTTAGTGGTGGACCTGGCAGTCTTGAGTCAACAGTTGGATCTGATGTTCTTAAAGGTCTTTTCCAACCTAAATTATTCTGGATTCTATGATATAAATTCTGTAAACTGGCCTTAGAGCTGGTTTTCTAAACTGCAGGTTAGAGAAGATGGACTTGCTGATTTCCTCAGGGATTTTGCTGTATCCTTCACCACAGAGTTTCCCAAGGGTCCTGCAGAAGATGATACATTAATACCCACATATAAGAAGCTCTGAAATAGATCTGATGATGTTCAGATCCAAAGCATCACACCCAGAGCACATCCCTGTAGCACCCAGAATGATGCCAAGACCCCTGCTGAAGAAAATATGTGCAGTCATTAATTTCTATTTAATCAGTAGCTGTAAAAGGACCACTCCCGACTTTGGGTGCTTGACATTGCAAGCATGATATACTTTCACTGAACTGCCTTTGCATAATGGTTTTTTGGGAGGTTAAAAAAAAGAAAGGTGAAATTCAGAAGTGACATCATATAGCATCATAATGCCACTTTTTTTCCCCAGCAGGGCTAGTGTCTACATTCACCAATATCACTGTTAAGGGAGTAAAAAGTTTCTACAACCGTGTTGGAGGTAAGTATCATTCTTCGGTGTGTTCCTTTCCTCCAACCCTTCCAACAACATATCTTCAAACTCCGCACGAACTAGTTCTTACCTACTCACATTCAAGTCCAGGGCCTCAATATAATCTTGTCTGGCTTTTCTAGTCTCCCATTTCCAAGCCTTTTCCAGAAATCTATGACTTCTGAAAATAGTGGCCAACTGCAACTGCCCCATCTCTGAACCCGAACGTTTTCATTCCTAGTCCCAGTTTCCTCAGTTTTACCTTCTACAGTTAGGTCAAGAGCCTTCTTCATTCACGTTGGGCAGTCTACTGCAAACTAAGGGAAAAAATCTGCCTCTTCTGAGTTCTGGTATCTGACCTCACCACAGCCCAAGCTGCAGGGAAAATCACCGAGTCTCCTGTGCGTGAATGGGCAAATATTGCATGGTCACCTGTTCTACAGGAACGGTGTGGATATAGCCCAGTCTAGTGCAACAAACCAGCATGGCTGAATTTAGACAGAGAAGACAGACTCTTTCAGAGATTTCCACTGCTCAACACATACACATGGCTTTTCTAAGAGCTTATGAAGCAGGTGAATTACAGCATATTTTCCCCAAAATAGGAAAAGAAGTCATCCATCACCCTTACACTCCCTCCTGTCACATTTCAAATGTGTATAAATACTGGGGTGATTAGAACCTCTCAGCAAAATGGCTGTCCTATTTTATTTTTTACATAACATATGCATACTTTTCCCTAGCTTTCCTTACAAAAATGGCTAAGCAATTTTTGGTCAAACTTTCCAAAATATCCAAGCTGAAGTAGACTTTTTACATGAAAAAATTCTGAAGAAATGGTCACAGTTTTGGCAAGATAGAGGAGGTCTCTTAAACCACCAAGTGCAATCTCCAGCTACCACAGAGACTATGTCACATTACTTACCCCTTCCATGAAGTAATGAAAGTCCTACTCAGAAACAGTTATGCATTTGATCCCCCTGTGACAAGTCTGCTGGCCTTATACAGCTGAATTGGGGGAAGGTTTCTTTTATTTTTTAGCCAAAAAAAAGCAAAGTTGTTCCACTGAAAACCTGCTCTTCACAGGACATTAACACAAAATAAGATGGTAACGTACAAGATTTCTAGTATCTATTGCAAAGCAACTAAACTGAGAGGCACTGAAACATATATATGAAAAAATACACACTCTAAAGAGATCAGATCAGAATTTCACTTTTCTTGTTATGGAGCAATGTACAGCGTAGATTAAAATAGTCACAAAAATAAATTTCCAGTTCAGCGTCTACTCTTCACAAGTGTCTTAATCAGAACCAGAAGGTGCCTTCCGCCTCTTGGGCAGTATTTTCAACTATTTAATTAGAATTAACACTGAGCTCAAAACCTAAGAGATGTGTACACAGCTACCTTCTCCAAGTCCATAGTATCGTTACTCATTTTCAAAACAACAGCTACAACTTTTGTCATGTATTTTAGAAGACAAACCTCTGGATTGTTAAGGTTTCTTAGACATGCTCAAGAGAAATGTACACAGTTAAAAACTCAGAAGAGTTTGTTCAGAACTGAAAAATGAAGATTAACAGAACAAACTGAAATCCAACAGCGTACAGCTGAATGGTTGTCCGCGCTTTCATGGAGAATGCAGGGCTTTCTCCATGGCTTAACACAGGCGTTTGCCATTGCACGCATTCTGAGCATGCTGCCTCCTCAAACATGCACCCTTCAGCAACACTTTGCTTAATTCATCTAGCCCTATTAAAGCAGTGAGAGGAGAAAGGAATCCATAGAGGTTACACAAGGCTATGCCTATGGGCCAGCCAAGAAACACCAGCACCATGACCCAAAATAATCCCCGCACTAAGCAGTTGCCATCTGCTGTCTAAAACTGAGTGATGTAGAAAAGGGTTAACTCTGACTGCAAGTGCATACAGAGATATATAGATAGAACTCTCTTTTGTTTGAAAACATTTATTTTTTGAGGAAAAAAGATCTTCTCATCCAAGAAAAATCTGGTTCCCATATTTAATAAGAGTCTAATGTAACAAATACTGAGTCACATGTGACTCCTGGGAAACTTCCAAAGGAAGAAAGAGAAATATCAGGTTCACTTTAATAAGTGAAATCTAGACTAGAATGACTTGGATGCAAATTTTTAACATAGCTTTACAGAGACAAGTTGCAACGTTCATTTAACACATGAGAAAATATGGCTACAGATGAAGAATACAATTAATGTGTGGAATAAATAGAATACATTTGGAAATATATGATACATTTGGATACATTAAGAAAATCCTGAGGTCCAGACTATGGCTAGCCCATAAAGCTGCAGAACTTATCAGGGTGCCAACAGGCAACCTAAGGAGGACACCTCCCATAGCTTATTCTCTGACTTAATGAGAAACAGGTTTCACACCACTAGTACCAGGCTAAATGAGTTTGTGTATCTGCTGGTCCTTTTCATTATCACCTACTCCCTGTGCTGAGCTTTGAGACTATGCGCTTTATTTAACAGAACCATCAAGCCTATTATCCACCAAGACTATTAACAGTTATCTCCCCAATGACTGAGATGTGTTATGAGCTGTCAAAGCATTTTATTTCTGCCTTGTTCATTCTTTCAGCAGTCTGGAAAATTGCAGATATATTTATACATATGAAAATGCTACACAATCCAAAACACTGCCTGGCATTTTCTGCTAGTTTTGTGAGATGTCCAGTAGATAAATAAACCAAGAAAAACCAAACGATGGAAAAATAAATTGATCATACATAAAACACTGAAACATTTCTCAGTGTTTCAGTTTTAATAATTCATAATTGAGTTTTCATGGTAAAAATACAGACTGCTCAGGAAATTCTTTTAAAATTAAAACCCAAGTGTTTACTATGTGCACCTTGGTTATCAAAGGCACTGCTGTTAACCAGCCATATATACGAGGTTATAAAGTGGTTCATTAAGGAGAAAGAGAAGCAAAAGTTAAGGTAGTAAAAAGCAGGATTTCTCAGCCTAATGAGCGATCACTGTGGGTGGCACAATATTATTCAGTTAAATGGGTTGCTCTAATTCAGATGCTAATAAAATACATGAACAACATGACAGCAGGCACTGCTTTAAAATCATGACAGAGTAAACAACATCTTGAAAAATAACAGTAACTCTTGATCTACCGGCTGCCTAAACAGTTGCGTTTCTTCAGCCGAGTTCTGTTCACAATACATTTAAAATATGACCAGAAAGAATGTTTTCTTGAACAACATAACGCCACCTAGATAGTGTTGCTCATGGACTAATTTCATACCAATCACACTAATGTTTCATATTAACATACTAACACTGCTTTCAGCAGCACTGAGGAGAAGGTCTTGGGTGTCCAGGTAGATGAAAAGCTCAGCATGGCCTGACAATGTGCACTTGCAGCCCAGAAACCCAACTATATCCTGGGCTGCATCAAAAGAAGCATGACCAGCAGGTCAAGAGAGGTGATTCTCTTCTCTGCTCTGGTGAGACCCCACCTGCAGTACTGCGTTCAGCCCTGGGGCCCCCAACACAAGAAAGACATGGACCTGTTGGAGTGAGTCCGGAGGAGGGCCACGAAGATGCGCAGAGGGCTGGAGCACCTCTGCTGTGAAGGCAGGCTGAGAGAGCTGTGGTTCTTCAGCCTGGAGAAGAGAAGGCTCCGGGGAGACTTTATTGCACCCTTTCAATACTTAATAAAGTGCTTATAAGAAAGATGGGGACAGACTTTTTAGTAGGACCTGTAGTGATACAACAAGACGTGAAAGTTTTAAACAAAAAGAGAGTAGATTGAGACAAGATATAAGGAAGAAATTCTTTACTGTGAGGGCGGTGAGGCACTGGCACAGGTTGCCCAGAGCAGCTGTGGATGCCCCATCCCTGGGAGTGCTCAAGGCCAGGTTGGTTGGGGCTTTCAGCAGCCTGGTCTAGTGGAAGGTGTCCCTGCCCATGGCAGGAGGGTTGGAATTAGATGGTCTTTAAGGTCCCTTCCAACCTAAAACATTCTGTGATTCTGTGACTTGCTGTTGCTGTTTGGAAAAAGAGATTATAGCAGGGCTCAGGGAAGGGATGGCATGGATTTGTTAGCTGAATTTATGCTGATTTATGATACCATACTGAAAAGTGCACAAATTACTGAATTATCAGTAAAAGCAGAAAAATATGTGGAAAACAGCCTTACCTTTACAGTAAAACTCTGTAACTTTTTTAATGATCAGATTTTCTCTGCCAGGCATTCACCAAAGCAGGAAAGCAAGGTGAATACGTGGTTTGACAAAAGCCCTTCTCTCCTCTTTTGCCACCTGAACAGGACCAACTGAACTGTACCAAAACACAGATATACCCACAGTGACAGATGTGGCCTCAGCAAATGGCTCAGGTCTTGGGTGGGCTGCAAGAACAGAGGTATCACTGTAAACAGCAAACTGTCTCAGGAATCGAGGCACCGCTAAGCCTGGCATTCCCTGACATTCACACCAATAAACCTTTCAACCTTGGGAGAAACTATCATAGAGTGGGCTCATGCAATCCCAGCGGGGTGACTGGGGCTGCTGGGCAAGGACAAAAGTGTGTTGAAGTCACCAACTTCAGCCAGAGACTGCATATTCCAAGGGGAACTGCTGCCTGCCCTGTTAACGCTGTGGTGTATCACCTGTACCACAGAACTGAAGATTCAGCTTCCAGCCTTAGCCATGGCTTTGGCAGCTGCATTTTAGGTGATACAGTAAGTATCTTCTGATCTCAACCACTAAAAGCAAACAGGAGGCAGGGAAATTAAAAATAGACACTAACGCATGTGCATGTCACATCTTGATTAGTGAAAACTTTTGGAGTCCTGGCATATCCTAGATATATTAAAAATGTGTCTCCCCCTTCCTTCCATGACAGTGATAGAGAAATAAGGATGGCTAAAAAGGTTTTGCAGAGATCTTATAGAAAACTCCACTGTGCCCAGTGGAAAAGAGTGCATTTTGGAACAGGCATACAATAGAAACAGCAAAGAACCAAACAGGGAGGAAGGCAAATGTCCCAAACCTATGGAAAGGTTTCTGTTTGTGTAAGTTACACATGTACTTCAGATATCCCTCAATCCTCCCATTTCCTTCATTTTGTCTTTTCCACCTTTTTGACAGATAACAAGAACATTCTGTAATTTCCAATTTTTCACTGTGTGTTACCATGTTTGGCAATTTTTTAAAAGACAGCTTACAAATGCTGTTGTATAGGCAGCTTTTTAAAATTCCCCTATGTTTATGCTTCATAAAGATCTGGTAAGATACACTTAGGCTATATTAAATCACATCAGAGTGAAACGCTTTAAGATATTCTAAGTTCTTGTTATCCAAGTATCTCAAAGAAAATGAGCATCAAAGAGACTTGAGCATTTCATTTAAAAAAACATCTTGTAGACAAGGTGAATACATCTGAATTATGTCAAAATTCTGTCTGAGTTATGTCAACATTTTTTTATGGTGTAGATGAAGTGGTTGGGTTTTTTTTCACAAATATTTTCAGCGCTGAAGTTGCTAAACAAATATTATGGTTGAAAATGTAAGTATATGGATGTCATGATATTCACAGTTACAATGCTGTCTGCAAGCCTAGCAGCTTGCCAGCTGGAATTTTAAACATGTTTTAAACTTAAGCAGAAGAATGAATTCAAATCAAGAAATTGCACAGGACATCACAAACAGTGGTACAATATCTTCAGTCTTGTCTTTGCTGCACAGGCCCCTAAAATTCAGTTGCAGATGGTTATTTTGTTTTCTTCCATTAGAAAACAAAGAAGTTAATCTTCACTCTGAGTATGTACTCACTGATATAATATTGCAAATTAGTGCTCAATTTCTGATTGTCTTTCATAAACAAACCAGTTCAATAGCTAACTGGAAGTGTCTTCAGATATCTCAGTTGCCAATATATCCAAGATGTCCTAAATCTGCCTTCAAATTAGAACAAGACAAGTACAGTCTTTGTTGTTCTATTGAATGACTTCCCTATTTTAAGAATATTTCAGGGTATCTGAAATGTTGATAGTCCAAAAATTTAAAGAACACACTACAAATACATTCAAGTCTTTTGTCAGAATTACCAAACAAATTGTTATGAATAATTGTTCCTTGTCTCCAAGAGTGCTGCTTTTAAAAGGGTGCTGCAAGACTCAGTTTTTTCTCCATCTATTGGTATGTCTACAGCCTAGAGCTAGATCTGAAAAAAACCCCCACAACCCCCAAAAAACAAACCCTCAAACCCAAACAAAAATACTGCATGACTACAACATCATGTAAACATCAAAATCTAAAACTGTAACCTGAAAATCTGCACATAGCTCCTACCTAATCCTAAAGGATTAGACTGTATGGCTCAGGAGAGACCTTGATGCACAAGGTCTATGCTCAGTCGGGCAGTGGCTGATCAGGTTACTGCCAGTTTGGCAATTCAGGCCAATTACCCTAATACAAATTTCTACTTATGAGCACATTCATTCCTTTTCACATTCCAGAGGTATACCATAACCAGTCCAAAATGCAGACAAGGCTTCTTTCTTTCCCCTCAACTGTCTGTTTAACATGACCACATCCAGACTGCAAAAGGCTGCAGCAAAAATTAGCAAAACTCATCTGGCAAACGGTTACCAAGTAGGGAAATAATGTCCTATCACGGGCGAATGAGACAGTGAACCTGTGTCAGAAGGTGGAGGGTAGGGGAAATTCCCACTAAGGCTCTTCTGGTTGACTTGAGAGCTTTGCTCTGCAGGCGTGAGTATAAGAGCTGCGAACACAATCGCTTCCCTCCCTTCTCAAAGGAGAAAGGTAGCTTAAAGTGGAGACAGCTGCCAACTGTGAAAATATTTCATCAAAGCAGATGCATTTATAGTTCATTTAAAGATCTTGCTAGAAGAACCGTGGAACTGTTGTTACATTCATAAATTACAGCTAAAACACTGATATATATATATATCTTACTGCTACACATTACTGGGCATCTCCTCATAATATGCTCGTGGCATATTATGCTTATTGCATCTTTGATCTAATAGCCCCACCAGTTTCTACCTATTGCCTTCCAGGTCCCAGTTACCCAGTCATGCAACCCCTTGTACAAAAGTCTGGACAGCAATTTTCAGGACAGCTTCATATTTGTACATATGTAAACTCAGCATCTTTAGCTAAGGTCTAGAGGATTAAGAGAAAAATTCTTGACCCAAACCCGCATTAGCTTGGGTGGAACATGCTCTCCTTAGCTGGCAGAATTCAGAAACCTAGGACAGGGATTGCCTTCTTCACACCTCCTCCTACACGGTACAGAAACATTAGCAACAATTTACATTGGCTCTTTATTCTACTGTATTCATCTTGGAATACTACATAATTTCTAAATATAATAGAATAAATCCAAATAGAGTAACTTTAAATTTGCAGGACAAACCCTTTTTGGGAAAATGGGATGCCAAAACATCACTTACAAAGGCATTAAATTGTTTAAATTGAAAGTGTTTTCATATCTTTCCACAGTGAGAAAGCATGGGTATATATTAATTCATAGTTCCCTATACTGAAATAATACCAAAACCATTTTAAGTCCTGGTTTAAAGTAATAGTTTACAGAATAGGCTTTACCCTATAAATAGAAGTAAAATACCAGGTTTCATACTGACAAAATTAAGTATATCACATTTGTGGTTATAGTAACATCTTAAGAATCAACTTTATATAAATCCACTGCTATACAAGGTGTGCACGTTATTTCCACTGATCTCCGTGTTTCAATAAATAAAATTTAAAGCACTGAACCCACTGTGTTTGCTGTTTTTAGTTCCATTTATAGGGCTTGTTTCAGCACAGAGTTACAGGAAGGTGCTGTGCACCGGACTGAGCACTAAGATGAGTCAGGAGCAGCAGCTGTCCTCAGCGCCTCATCTCATCCTGCAGCTCGGACTGACAGAACGCCAGCGGGTGAACACTGCAGGAGCAGGGAGCAATCCAGGACAACTGCCCCATCCCTGAAGTATCTGTGTACGCAGGAGCAAGGTTAGTTCATAGTACATTAAAGATCAAATGAGATAAAGAACGGAGCCTGTGAAAATAATAAGCTACCCTGAAGCATTTCTTAGCTCCGAATAAAACTAGCAGGTGCCTGAAACATGGTCAGTCCAAACGAGGAAAGACATAGTTACTACAGCCTGGACCAGGATAGGAAAGCAGGGCACTGAGGACAATTTTAATAGTGTGAACTTCATGATGATTATAGTGAATCATTCACTTCTGTGCCAAGGTTGGTCAGTTTTCAAAACTGGGACTCAAGTGGTACTGCAGGAAGGGTTCAACATCTGAATGCATTTTAACAGAGCTGATCAGAGTTTCAAGTTTTCATTTTGTGTGAAATTCCACATTTTAAGATTTCTTTTCAGTACTAGTTGGAACAACAACAACAACAAAATCAGAATTTTTGAACACGCTGAAATATTTAGGGGTTTTTTTGGTATGGAACTTTTTGTGTAGTTTTCTTTTTTAATTGGTAATACTGTACCTTTTGCTTTCTATTTTATCACTTGACTTTTTAATAACATGATTCATGTAAGGGAAAAGTACATTACTAAAACCAATTGCTTCAACAGTTTTTGTTTGTTTGTTTTTAAATATACCAACAAAGTGCAGCATTTAACTAACATTTTGGGAAAAGCATTGCTTTGAGAAAATTGTCATCACTCTGTAATTGCATTATTTCCTAAAACAGTAACCCCCAACAGTTTCCTAATTCCCTAACATATTTTCTGTTATGGAAATCCCTAGTTTATCACATCAGGTTTATGTAGATCACATTCATTACAACAGTTTAGGTACAATGCTATAATAAATACAGAACTGACCAGGATGCCATGTGTTCTGGCCTTCTACTCCACATCATTTTTCACTACTACACGCTGACAGAGATGAGAAAATTCAGACCGATACACCATGGGGTATCAGTGAGAGCCAGTCCGCAAAACAAGAACTCAGCGTTTTCTAGAAGGTGAATACACAAGGTTCCCATCTAGAATCTGTGTGAGACCACAAAACCGCTACACACTTTAGTTTTAGTAGATTTCTATCAAAGAGTAATTTTCAGTACATCTTTCCGATAAGCAAAACATTATCTCTTCTTTAGTCATTAATTAGGTCTTAATTTAGAGCCATACAGAGGCAATATTTGAATATGCATGAGTTCTGTTCAAACTCAGGTAATCTTTATATAAGTAATTAAATGCTGTATTGCAATGTAACTTTGATCACGTCTCCAGAGGGGGTCAGTGACAGCAGGACAACTCTTCTGCAGTTGGGCTGTTTGGTTTTTTCCCCCCAGTTCTCCCGATTTTTCTCCCCTGACTCAGCATGCAAAACGTGTCATTATGTCTCAGTTTAGGAAACATGGTCTCACCCAATAGGACATGACTGCTGCTGCCAAAAAATCTCTCTGAAAAAACAAGAGCGATCTATACTGCGGTGGATTAAGGTCAGAAACAGAATCTTCATGCCTCTGTACTGAGCTCCTCCCTACCCAGTACTGCTGCCCCTGAACTACTTCCTTTACAGTAGTTATGTTATGTCCCTAATGACTATCCCATCTAAAAATAAGTGCTCTTGACACACACGAGATGTCAGGCTAGCACAGCAGGATGCTGAAGCGTCTCTAGATGCGTAGCAGGGCTTCTCTTACACCGGTTTCAGTGATTTAGGAATTCACACTTGATAACTGAAATAGGGGCGGCTTCTTTTTATCTCTTGCAAACTGTGCCAGGACTAATATATTCCTGACCCTTACTTGGCTCTCCAGCTTACTCTTTTATGCTGTTCTCTGGAATCATAACATTCTAATGTTTCATTAGGCAAACATGCACCGTAGTTGTGTATGTGTTTTTACATAGGTTTTCTATAGATGTCAGCGATTGACAGCAGCTGACAACTTTTAAGAAAATGTAGAACCAAGCAAAAAGATACTCGTACAGAAACATACTCTGCTCTGATAGTGTTTCTCAAGCAGAGAGACAGAGAGATAACGCCTGAACTCTGGAAAGTTTCTTACCTATAGCTGAAGTAACTCTTCTTCGGCTTTTATTTTTATCTTGTTTTCCAGATACAACAGTAGAGCAACACGCTTCTCTGCATTACACCTAAGTCATGCTATTACTTGATTCAAAGATCCTTGTCCTTGCTTTTTTTTCTCCCCAACACAAGTGAAAAATCTTAACAGAAGCTGAATGAAACATACTATTCTTCTTAATAGCAACATATTACATTACCCCTGATGTAGGCTAGATTAAGCTGATTAAAGCCTTCCCACAGCAAGGCCCAGAGAAATAATCTGTCCTTGTCACCTATCAGAGTGGGAAAAGGTCACTTACTCATTACAGTAGTAGTATTTAGTCTCCTGAAATATTACTACCTACAAACTGAGAGGGAGTAGTACTGCAGGTACTATTTCTGCCTCTTTTCTTGCATTCTCTTCACTGTAATAATTTTGTTGATGCCTGTGCTGGCAAGGAGGAATTTTATTTTGGGAGTTATTTAGGATGCTTAGCTGAAAGTCTTCTAAGAAAGTTCTTCTTCAGTTTGCAATGGAAACAGCATTCTTAAAATGTGTTTATCAGTACTACAGCACATGAATGTTATACAGTTACTGGGCTTTTCTGACAGGTACCTAAACAACGAACCCTCTGAGAAAAAGGATTGTAGAAGTAACACGAGAAACCACATTGCAAAAGAAGCACTAACGGCCATAAAAACAGCCTCTAAAACTTCCCTGAAAACATTAATTTTCTTTTCATTGTTTCTGCTGGGAGGATTACCATGTTTGGCAAAGGGCTATATGCCATAATGACACTCACAGCTTCTTGACTGTTGTGGGTTGTGATTCATTTCTTGGCTAGGACAGTCGCTTTTGTCTGCTCGCTCTACAAGATTTCAAGCGTTACCTAATTCTTGTTTCAATGGAATTGTATGTCATCGTGTTTATCCAGTATGTGATGAACATTGCCTCTAGGTCTTCTTTTTTAAAAGAATTCTGTGATTTTAGATAATAAAACCGGTCTCTCGTCATTCTATCAGGGAAAATTCTGTTCCCCATGAAAATACTTCAGGATTCTTACCCTTTTACGTCCCAGGAAACTCAGAGATCCATTCCAAGAGGGAAGAGAAGGAGCCAGATGTTTGCTTCCCTTTTGAAGGAAGTCTGAAACTACCTTATCTAACACCTAGAGCAGTATTTGGTATCCACTATTAAAACAAATCCAAGGCAGGCTAGGAAAAAAGTCATGGCCTTATCTTTAGGAGTTTATGGACATACTCATTATTGTAAACAGCTTACTGAGACCCTCAGCTTGCCTCTCCTTTTCCCCTTGGCAAACTTTGTCCTGAACTTTTTAAAACTTATCCACTGTCTTTGCCACACCGCCAAGCCATTTCAAACTCCCACACAGGCTAAAGCAAGCCATGCTCTGTGTTACTAAGGCATTTTCTTTGATCATACCTAAACCCACTTACTGCATTACTTCAGAGTTGCAGATGGAAGGGGGCCTGTATTTATACAGTACTATCTCAGCTTTGTATGGATGACAGAACCCAAGTAAACTGCTCTTTGTGCTCGTTTTTCTAGCTATTACAGAAAGGAACAGTACATTGAATTACAGTATCACTTTTATATCAGCACAATATTCGAGTCCAAGGGTTGAGCTGCTTCTAAACTAGTCTCTATTTAAATAAATCTTGAAAGTAGTGCCTACGTTGTTTTACAGGCTCAGTGCAACAGAGAAAAATTAAGGAACTCATGGAAGTGATGGATAAATAAATATGAAGAAAAGCCACTAACAGTTCTTTAGTTTCACTCAAAAAGTCCTTAGGGCTTTTTTTTAATTACATGGCTTTGGAACAATAAAGTAATTTTATATCTTGTCCTCCAGTTTATATACCCTTAAAGGATCTTGTCCTCACAAAGATTTTGTTCACTAGGTTTTCATGCAGTGCTATAATAGTGCTTTGCAATAATGCTTGAGTAGATTTTCTTAAAAGCTATTTTAGCTATGGTTTTGTTCATTTACTTACAGATTCTGTCTTTTAAGAATAATTAAATTTGTATGTCTTCTTTAATTTCAATACATTTAGTTTAACAACTGGATCTTGTTGTTCACTAGAATAGACAGGGACGTCAGAAGGGGATGCTAAATCCCAACTAAATATTGCCATTGGAAAACAAACCACAAGGATCAAAATGACAGTTTCAGACTGCTTCACTTCTCCCACCTTTCTTATAAGAAAATGTAAACAGAACATAAAAATTATTTTGGTGGAAAAGACAAAGGTCAGCCTTTACAAAAAAAAAAAAAAAGTAGAACCAAAAAGCTCTGGGGGAAAAGCAGCCCCTAACCCTGTACTCCAAATTGAAACTTCAGGAATTTTCCAACCACTGCTACAGGAAAACATCATTTTCCAGGCTATTGAAAATGCATTCTCCTAATGCTATCACATCCCTGAAAAAAGTAGAGTTCATCATATGGAAGATGTCAGCAAGAATAACGAACCACTTGCTCAGTTCAAGTCACCTCAACAAAACCTTCTGCCTCTTCCACAGGTGGTGCTTGGTCCCTCGGAAAGCTGTGCATTAAGGCTCATCAAACGTTTTCAGTTGTTCGCTGTTCAATTGTCTCTTCCTGCACCCCAGCCAGAAACAACCTCCATTACAACTCCACTCACCATTTTAGGGCAACACTGAAGTCTAGGATGACTATACTTGGCCATTGTTCTACAAGGGCTGAGCCAGAAGCAACCACGTGTGCCCGGGGCCCGAACACAGACACAGCACCGCACAGGCAGGTGGAGTCACAGCTCATTGCAAACTGTGCTCAGCTCAAAAGGGTCTTCGCAGCTCCTTTCAGCTTCTGGTGCTTACTGATAGTCATTCTGTCCTAATTATTGATATTCGACTGTCAGTGAAATTATCCATTCTAGAAAAAAAACCCTCCAGAACCCAATTTCTAAAATACCAAAGCACAATAAGTGACTTTCGGACTCAAATATTTATAGAAAATAAGCTGGAGAAAAAGATGACAACCCTCAACAGAGCTAACCACTTGTGGCCTTAAGGCCCTGTATTATTTGACCCTGCATGAATATGTGAATGTTACTGCATTAAACTTAACAGCCAAATGTTCAGCACTAGTATTTGTTCTCCCAAGGCAGTCAGTTTGGTAATAAACAGTACAATCCCTTCCAAATTCCAACAAGCAATAAAAGAATACCAATTCTGCTCAAATGATTAGTTTCCTCTGGGAAAACTTCATTTCAGCAAACGAAAAACATAGAACACTGTGTACCAACAGCAAGTATTAGGATTTGTTACTCTTGAGCTCCCCTGTAACTGATGGGGAGAGAATGATTTCAGGGGGAGCACAGATGAGACCTCAGCATGCACCCACAGGTGTGCAATAGACATGTTTCATGGAGCTTGGCTTATATTTAACTTCATACTATTTCTTTTTTCCTTACTATAATACAAAAGTATTAAGAAAAATAAAGAACCTCAATGCTATTAATAAAAGCCTGTAAGTTAATTATTCTCTAGTCAGTTTAATAAGGAAATCCTGGCAGCTTCACAGCTGCAACACTTGAAAACCAAGCATTTTCCCTTTAGCAGCAATAATAGGTGTGCTTGAAAATCTACTTGGAAATTCCTAAGTCTTACTGAACTACTGACTAACTTGCCAAGTTGGCAGGTATTCTTAATGAACCAAGGAGAAACCTTTCTTTAATCACTTTATGAAGGATGCACACTTGGAAGTTACCCTAGAAAAAAACCTAAAACATTAAACCACTATGTCATTAACAACAATATCGTAGTTCTGCAAATCCTGCATTCAGGAAACTACTTCCCTTTTTCTTCCACATGTGGCTTTATGCTAGGCAATTACTGTGTCCTCTTAAAACGGAATACATTTATTTCAAAACACTATTTAAACAACAGTACTGTTGGAAAGCTGCATCCTTACTACTTCTGTAAATAACCATCAATTAAAAACAGCATCAGAAGTCGCTAAATACCTGCGCCTCAAGAAATTCTGAGAACCTGCTAAGGTCCCCGTTCAAAAAGGCTTTTACACACTTCAAAGTCCCATGGTAATTCACATTATTACTCACACACACACAAATACCTCACTGAACTTGAGCCTACACCTAAGATACCATCTCAGTGTATTTGAGCACAGCTCTACATAAGGAATTCTCCATTGTAAAATATTAAGGAAACTACAAGCAGTGTCTGACTAATATCGAATACACTTAATCAGTGAGATTTAACGGGTAACGCAGTGACTGAATTAAAGCCAAACACTCAAAACTGGTATAAAAAGCATCTTTACTGAAAAACTTCTGAGAATGAAATTGCGTATCCATTAAGCAAATTACTGATACTGACAAGAATTCAGTAAAATGTTTGCCAAACCTTCGGCTAGTCCACAAAGCATTCAGTGAAAAATATACCCAACAGGTGATGTTACACAAGCAAACATTTTAAAAAGTCAATGCACAAACAGCAATTACTCTTTTAACTGCTTTTTTCCCCCATCTGTTCTCCAAAACATGTAGAGGACAAACATCCCGTGGATCACTTTTCAGTCTCATTCTCAGGTTCGCTGTCTCCACTATCACTGTCTCTTCCCGGGTGTTCCGGCATTGTTCGATGTTCATCCACTTCGGCCACTTTCAGTTCTCCTTCCTTTACCACTTCTTCCCCTACCTTATTCTCTTTTTCTTCTGCATCTTCCTGCGTGTCTTGCACTTCACTTTCTACTTCAGTCTCTTGAGTCTGAGTAACTTCTGGTTCTTCAATCATGGCAGGTGGGGGCAGTAAACGCTAGATGATTAAAAAAGAACTTATTTTCAGTTTTTACAACAAATACATCTATTCGGGTGCCTATTCCTAATTTAGGTTGGACTGTTTCACCTTATATTTAGGTTTTTGCATTAGATAACAAGTTAACAAAGACTTAAAATTTAGAAGCCCTAAACATTTGAAGGCACTTAACTCCTATATAAAAAAAAAAAAATTAAGAATAACCTTGGCTCACACAATGGTCTTACTAGACACATTTTTAGCCTTAAAAGAGGGTGTTAAGAACTCAGTACTTCTGATTCAAGTATATCAAACACATTTCATTATCCCAAACAGCCAGACAAGTAATAGGGCTATGGTAAATCCCTACTTGGAGCAACAGGCACATACCTACCGTAATCTCACTGATTACCATTTCAAACTCCTATATATGTTTAACTTGCTTTTTGAGGCCTTTAACAGGCCTGTCTTTAACAACTCATTCCAGTAATTTCCCCTTGAAATACCTTATAAAATGCTGTGCGAATGTTACCCATAGGTACACAAGTTTCACAGCTGTCAAGTTCCAGTAACAGTTAAAGAAGCGCTTACACATTTCTCACGTAATACTTCTAGAAAAGTAATTTAATATATTCCAAGTGTTTTGCTCACAACCAAAAGAGTAGTTTGCAAACTATTATAAGCAGCAACAGTAACTGTGTCACAGACTTTGGGGGAAAAAACCCTCAAGAATACACTGAATTGAAGAGGATGGATGAATGCTATACAACTCCAGGTTGTACAGAAACACTCATACTTCTTGCAGACTGACATTATTTGATGACTTGATGGATTTTTCCTTGGAACGTTGTGAAGCATTTTAATTAAATGAAAGTCGATAAACCTCCCACGGTTGGTTGTTTAGTTTTGTTTTGCTTGAAAGCAACTTGGCTTCACGTGACTAAATGTTTAATTACAGTGAAGTCTTACTGCCAATTAGATGACACTAATACTACAAATTTCTGACAAGCATAGGCAAATCTATGAAGCAATTATAACTGCCAGCAGAGATATGAAAAGCGCTTTTTTGTAGACTTTGATGTTATCATACTGGTGTCTCTAATTATTTGTTCACAGAAAAATTGTTTTTCAAAACCAGATATGCTTTAATTACAAAAATATATTCTTGATGCATGAAACAAATTCATACTCTTTCTTCTTACATTTAGTTAGATGCATGTTGTGCTTCGTGACTACTACTGTTAAGACTAGCGTAAAAGAAAAGGAAAAATATCATGTTGTACTAAATAGGGCAAAAGAAACATAACGCATGCTTTTTTTTTTTTCCCCAGATTACTTTTTGGCTTCTGCTGCAAGGAGTATGTGACTCATTGCCACAGTAGGAAAACAGCAGTTTTGTAACTAATTTTAGCTAGTACTGAACAAGAATAGGATGCTAAAAAGTAACTGGTATTAGCAGAAGGATTGGATCCATATCTGATAAAGATGTCAAACAAACCCATCTTTTGGTAAAATTTAGATGCTGTCATCTGCTTTTCAGGACATGTATTCACTTCTTAGTTTTGACAGGGCTATTCATTTACATCTGAATGTGACTAAATGCACAGTCCATGGAGATCTCTCAACTGTGCGGATTGTATGTGATGAAGACTCAAACTATATTAGACAAATTGGCTCCAAAACAAGTCACATCATATGCTTATAGGACTGGGTTTCTAACAGCAGTGTGAGTTCTCACTACTTTAAAAAAAACCATACAGTTACAAGAAGAGATTTTAGTAGTGTCACTCCTCTTTCTCCATCCCCTTTTCTTTACAGCAGATAATTAGAGCACTTCCTCAAAACAGCAAGAAAGTATCCTGTCCACCTGGCAAAGGCTTCCTCTGCATAGCAAAATACTCCAAATCTGGCTGAAGCTATGCCTCCCAGAAAAAAACCAAATCACTGGGTAAGAACTGCAGAGAAAAAGAAATTTACTATTTGAAAGCCTGACATTCAGTAAAAGGAGAAGTTTTGGGTTCTGATCTCTACTGATTACACTGTTCCATATTAGGTGAAACAGTCAGTGGAAGGCGGAAGGAAGAAAGGTGATGGCAAAAAATCCTTGTATTAAAGAACAGAACCTAGACCTCAGAGACAAGTTCCTCGGACTAATCTGTTTAAGGATACAGAGCCATGCTACCACACTCTCTTCCCACAGTCAGCTAATGCAGAGCGAGGAGTGCCCTTTTACATACATTTTTTCCACTTTTGAAAATCCTTCAGAAGAGAAAAAAAACGAGGGAACTGCAGAGTACCATGAAAGAACAAATTAGTGGTGATATAATCATGACACACCCACACATTAAGTGAAAGGTGATGCAGTTGAGCAGTAGCATTTAAAACCTCTCCCTTTCTGTTTACTATCAACTACCTCTAGGCATTTACGGATCCAAGTATGCTGAGTAAAGGCAGCTTTCTGCTCAGCATATTACCTAAACTACCTTAAAGCTCTGCTTACATACATAAGATGACAAGATGTTTCTGTTGGGTTCTGAATTCGGCTTCAGGGATTAAACATGAACAAAAATGGGTACAGAAGGGAGAAAGCATCTACAACTGCTTCCAACCTCATGCTACTTTGCTTGGTGCTGAACTAGTGCTGAAAAAAACCGCTCCAGAATAAAAACGCTACAGCTGCTAACCAGCAGGGATAATAGAGTGAACTAACATGGTTAAAATGGTTCCAAGACATGATCTGGTCTTTCTATACACTACAGGCTTGTCATGAGAACCTCTACTGCAAAACATTGTTGCACCATGCTGTGGTGCTATAACACTACTAGCTGCACTTACCTGAAACACAGCACACAAGTTCACTTCAAGTAAATACTGGTCAGGCTAGTTCTTTACTATTAATGATGAATTTTTGGGCCCAGGCAGAGCCATGTCTAGCACTTGGTATCAATTACTGCTGGTTTTGGGGACTTAAAATGGGGCTTAAATTACTAAAAGACACAGCTGTTACTACTGCAAGATTTTAAAAACTTCCATGTTCTCACTCCCAGTCATAAAACTTTCTTGAATTTTACACATAATAGGAAGTCTCAAATCTCAACAGCATCTCACGTCACTTGCTAAAAAAATCAGTTTTACTTTAAACACACATCTTCCAAAAGTTAGAAGGTCCTTACCTGTTGATAGTGGCGTGTACTCTGTATCATGTGCATATACATATTGTACACAAAGTTAGCCATTTGAGGCATGTTCTTAATAACATGTATTTGATGAGATGGTCTTTCTCCATTCTAAGGAAGGGGCAAACAAGCAGACACTCAGCAAGTAAAGCAAAACAACCATTATTCAAATGTTATTTAACTATATTAGAAAACAAACTCTTAAGAAATGCTTTTAAAGAAAAAAAAAAAAGCCTAATTCTTTGGAAAGATAGGAAGTATAGGTCTTACACTTTGGGGAACTGGATTAATCACAATACTGCAGCCCAAGGAAGAAACTTCAAATGGAAAGGTCAGGTTCTGATGCTTACTCTATAAAGTACATCGTGGACTTGAGTCACTTAACATATTAAGGCACAAATAGTTTACGATCAGATTAGGACCTAGCCTACTTGTCCACCACAGTCCAGCTCCTTCTTGCTCACACTCGCTGACCGTGCACACCACATTCTTTGTTGCACAGTGGACCTGAAGGTTTCCAATGAAGGGCTCCCTCCCAAACTTGTCAACAGCACTTAAGACCAGGGAAAGATCTGTAACAATTTTGAGTTCGTGCAGGCACCCCTTCTCAAAGCTCAGGAAGCAATGCAGATGTGCTCTTCCATTTCTTCATTTAGCATCTTACTCTGTGTCCTGTGCTTAGATGATCAATAAAAACCCTTCCCTAAAGATCTAGTGCAAATCATTATGATTCCTATTTATGAACCTAGTTCAGCAACAAAACTCTTTTGTGATTCTGGCCTCAATTTAAAAAACAGTTGATTGGTTACCCTGAATTACTCAGTCAAATGTAATTTTACCTCTTTTAATGAGAAGCAATTAGCTTTGTGTGGCCCTTCTTCTATTTTTTAGAGAACATTATTTTGTTTCATAACTAAAAATTTACCTATTTATCACAAATGAAAATTATTTATTGACTTACACAGGCAGAACTTAGGAAAAAAAACCAGATGCAGCAACATATTGATGACTAAGTTTTGTGGAAAGATCAATTAAAAACAGTTAGCGTGTATCATGATAAAAGCTAACTCTAGGTACATAATTATCCAAGAGGCACTGGTTTAGCAAAGAAGATGGTCCCACCTCTTATAGCCCACTCAAAGTGGGCAAACCCCCCCCCCCCCCATTACAGATAGCAAAATTCAGAGCAGCTGTTCCTACCTGTCTTGCTGTTGGAAAACATTCTGTGGGAACAATATGGAGGTGAAGTGGTCGAGCTGTGAGTTGGCTGAAAGCTGGAGTTAGCTCAAAACAGTTCTGGAACAGTGACACCCTTGCAAAGATATAAAGCCCAAGCCTGGCTCTTGACATGGCAACAACTAATCGTCGGACATCCCTTCAGAAAACAAAAAAAATCAATCACGTTCTTTTTCACTGATGACACAGCTCCAATAAAAATAACTAGAAGGATGTAGAAGTCTGAATTAAAGGAAATATATAATCATCTGCTAAAATACCATTTTGTCTTTAGATTTTCTCCCTACATACTGTTTCAGTAACTATCAAATCCTTGAACCATTATGTAAGGGGTTCACTGTACCAACAATGATTATGAAAAAAATCACCCTTTACTGTTTTCCTAGATTTCACAAGAAAAGATAGACACTGAGAAAAAAATCATAACAGCACTTCTGTATCCCTGAACGAGTAAATGTAAGTTTGGTAACTCATCTAAATACTGCTGATTAGACAAGTCTTCCTCCACCCTACCCCAAAACTGAAGTGCCAACTTTTGAAACTACACATAATAATGTAATGTGAGCAGTGACCAAACAGTTCTGAGACAAAATAAATCAAAGGCTTGCTTACAGGGAGGAGTCTATGAGAAAATTTAACCCTGCATTCACTGAACAAGCATTACATGCCTATTGTTCTACTAGGGTGAAATCCAAGTCCAGCCTATCTGCAGTAATATAAACTAGTTATAGAACAAGAGCCATTACCGAAGGATAAAGTGGTTGTGAAGAGGGTACCAGTTATAAAAGGAAGTATGTCTGAACTTCCAATACATAACATTAAACTTCATTTCTACTACGTACTAAAATAATTGAACATGTTTGTATAATGACTATGAACATCTTTCTGGTACAGAAAACATGTAGTTTAATGACACTACAAGAGTTTCTTCTTACATACCTAAGGTGGCCTACAGCTTTGGTACGCACTAGTGAAAGGAGAATATAATCATTTTGTTGACCTTGAAATCTGTCCACAGTTGTTACCTAGGGAATCAAAAACCAAGATAAAACCTCCATAGGTTAACCTTTGCCATTTCAATTAACAGTGACACCAAAATTTTAACATCAACTTCAGACTGAGACTGCAGTAAAGGAGAAGAGAAAGGAAAGCACTTTAACTCTGGTTAAGTAGGTCTTTAACAAAAAAAATCATCACCCTGTTCTTTTGGGGAGATGTTGGGAGGAGCTTTTGGCTGACTGTATAAAGTTTCTGTTACATTTTTATTCAATTCAGGCAGCTAACAGTAAGGTACTAACACTGAAAGATTGTTGAAAGCCATCAGTTTTACAACACAGAGTTTTAATGTGCAGAATTAGTATCAGACTTTTATAACCATGTTTTTTATTTGTTTCATTAGATTTTATCAAGTCATTTCCACTGAGTGGATCTTCCTGAAGGTGTGGCTTTGGGGTTTCTTTGGTTTTTGTCTGGTTGGGGGTTTTTTTGAGGACAAAATAAGCGACAGTTATTCTGTCTCATGTAGTCGGTAGCCTTTCCAACTTCACCGACTTCACTTAATTTGTATGTCAAATTACAACAGGCAGAAACAAGGGTACTACTCTATGAAATTCCATAGAATGTAGGTTATTGAATGTGTAGTTGACCAGGGAATACTTGTGCAGAAAGCTGTGAATCTATTAGTCTGTTCTATAATATAACAATTTAAAAACAAACAAACCAGAACCACTCTAATGACTGATATTTTAAAAGTCACCTTGTTTGGCCGTCCAATCAGTGGATTATGTCCACACCGCTGATTAATGACATCACGAATCAGATGCTTCTGTCCATTGTATGTTGTCAGGATACTTATCTTGTCTGCAGGATAACCAAGCAGGCACATATACATGAAGACTGCCACAACATACTCTGCTTCACCAAGATTCTTAAAGTTTAAAAGAGGAGAAAAAGGGGTTACTCAACTTGTAGGGTTGAAAAGAACACCACCTCTGATGTTAACATGTATTTAGACAAAAGCCTCAGTGCTGGGATAAATGTCTCTAGATCTGGTGGGTTTTTTGCTCATTTAATAAAAGCCATTTTGAAAGAGTAAAAGAACACTTAACTTCATTTTGATTCCTCTTCAGAAAACTGCTGAAAATACCTACATCGATATTGTTAGCCACTGATTGACACCTTCCAATATTCATGCAGAAGCTCCCAGTTTTATTTCAACAACATTAAATTCTAAATACTTAATAGTGCTTAAATACAATAATAATTAAATGTTAAATATAATTTAGTTTTATGGACCAGTAAATATTTACACATTTGTATCTACATGCATTAAATGCTCATAGCTGTCTGCACAAAGGAACTGCCACCTTTATTATTATTGCAGAACTCAAACAACATTTCATTTTTTTCCTTCTTAAAGGTCCCATGCCCAAAACCCCCACACCTGATAGGTAAAACTGGAATTATTTGTTAAAAAGTATTAGAAGCTGATAATCTACAGATACCTGTATTTAAATACAGGCATTTAAAAAAACACTTAGTGCCAATATAACATGGTTCCAAATATGCATGCAAACAAGTTGCAGTAACTCACTCTCCAGTAACCTGAAAGTAAAAATTAGTTGAATTCGAGTAAGTAAATTTCTTTCAACTATTAATTAGGAAAAAGACATCTAGATTATTAAATCCCGTTATTTCTATAGCAGGCCATATGCTTACTCAATTTCAAATGACCAGCTATTATTTTGTATTTCCTAACTTTTTTTCTGTGCCATAATAAGAAATAATGTCTGTCCCAAAGCATCACTCTCTTGGCTACAGGAAATTTTCTTCTATTTCCAGACTGAAGTTATTCACAGCCTGTTTAAATCCATTGTCTGTCAACAAAAATTATCTTTCAGGTTAAAAAGCTGTTCTCAATTGCCGACATTTATTCCTGCTCTGTTTATACTGAGACTCTTATCCCCACTTGGCATACATTTGACTAGGCTGGACATACCAGCCTCATTTATTTTTTCTTATTAAATGGCCTCTGCATTACTTGGGAAATGCAGTTGGCAGGCATATCAAACACCTGTGGGTGTAAAGCTATTCCGCAAATTTTAATCCCCTTTAAGTCTGGAAAGAAACACCCAAATTCACAAAGAGAAATAATACATGGCATCAAACTGTTACCTCATGAAAAAGCATACAATGCCACAAACATACTCTGCTAATATCTCTCAATCCTCAAGATCTTCTTTGGCCCAGGAGTGGTCTAAAGCAGTGCTCAGATTCTCAATTACCAGAAACCCATTTTTAAGGCGCTAATTTCAGCTGTTCCTGTTCCACAGGACAACTTTTTTACTACTTGTACATTACAGTGTTAGAGCTTAAAAAACAAAATCAAAAGAAACTCTGCCCTCCAAACAACTCTGCCTTCAATTTAGATGTGAGTGGATTATGACTCACCATTGCTTTCTTCACTAATAGCATACTAGTTTGTATTTAAAAACACCTGAGAGGAACCCAAGCAAAACTTACGAATAACTTTCATACCTTTTAAAAGAATAGATTAATATAAGTCTCAATGATCTTCACAGGGGGAAAAAAATGACCATGAATATTATCATGTTAAAGCCTATTCTTTGCTTTCCACAGTATTAAGCAAAATATAAGGTGTTAATTCCATATTTGAATTAAACCATTAACCTGCACACAGCTCCAGCTTCTAAGTTTTCCAAAACCCAAACTGGTGATTTAGGCACCAGAGTCTGTTTCATCACTGTTTTTAAAACAAGAAAAGTAAGAAGACTGAAAATATAAGCACCTCATTACAAGGTTTTCCTATATTTAAGGGAAACAGACAGAAGCTGTTGTTGATGGCTTAATTTGAAAATTTAGTTCAGAAATGCCAAGGCTAGGGTTTTTTGGCAATTTCCTTCAGCCTCAATGTCTCTCTGCCTCTTAGGTATATTTCTTTTAGTACTGTTTCATTCTCTGAGGATTGGGCTTTTCAGCATTCTTCCATGTACATCAATACAGCACCTCTTCAAACTCATATATGTGTCACAGGGCAAACTTCAATCCTTCTTGTACAGGGGAAATGCTACTGTTTATTTCACTATCATGGCAGTGGCAGTACAGCTGAATTACAATGAACTTTTAATTTGCCATAGGCCAAAACAATGTTTCGCAATGAATTATATACCAAATCTCACCCCTCCCATAACGCTGAGAAAACACAGATATCAAGCACAGTCATTCACTTTAAGCAAAAAGTACAACATAATAACTTACCATTTTCAACATTCAAAACTCATTAAAAGCAGAAAAAAAAAAAATCATGCGCACATATGACTCAATTATCTGAGAACATGAATTAAACATCAGTTTACTGTATTTTGATAGTTTGTCTTCATTGCAGATTTAATAAGCCATAACCAAATCAAGTAAATTATACATATAATACTTCCCTTACCTGATAGAAATAAGGATTGGGTTCAGACTCTCCCACACCATTGAAGTCTTCCACATTTATAAGCTGGAAGTCATACAAAAACCCTGCATTGGCTGTTCTGAACTCCGGCAGAAGCTGCACATGAGGCAGGTTACCCAGATTCTTGTAACGCCAGTTATAGAGGTTACACAAACTGTTCAAAAACACACAGACAAACCCCGAATAGTTAAAAGCTGGCTCTTTAACTCATTCAAAATAGTTCAGATATGGAAGCATTGATCTTGAAAGTGAGGGGTTCTGTGTAGGCTTTCAATGAAAAAAATAATTTTGCTGGATAGCCTGTATATATATATAAATGAACATACACAAGCTATCCAGCAATTTTTTATTTTTAAGTTTTGATTCCGTTTGGTGTTCTATCACAGAAAACTTCAGATTTCACTGCAGTGCAGTACACTCAGCTTTTCAGCCTGTTCCAGTTCATCAGCTTTACATCGAAGGGTACAAATTTTGCAAAGGAATCTAGTAGGAATTCTCTTTGGTAACAAAACTTAAGGATTATTAATGCTTCTTGACCAAAAGGAAGGCGTAAGAGAAAAAGGATTTTCTGCATTATCTGCTGTAAAGCTTCTTACTGCAAAAAGAAATTTATTTTATTTTGTGTACTGCCATGTATTAACATGAGATGTGAAGGAAAGCAATCAAAAATCTACCCAATTCTGAATCATCTCTGGTACTTATAGGGACAGTAATATAACAAAAATGCCTCATCCACAAATGCACAACAATGTCCAGACCAGATAAAGTAGCAGATAATTCATGGTGAAGCTACTACCTACATTCAGAAAAGACAAAGCATAAGGAACTGTGGAAAAAATCCTTGAAATTGCCTGCAAAGAGAAGGAATTCTGCTCTCTTATCTCAAACAGATTTGCTGAGATGTTGCAAAGTAGTAGATGGCAAAATGAATTTAATTTATCATCATACTCAGATATAATCTGCATTTTAAAAATCATACTCAACTGTTGTTCATGTGACTAGGAAGTAATATTCTACCACCCCTAACCTTTCCTACATGAAAAAAAAAAAAAAAGGTTATTTGTATAGTTCACTCCATTTTATGCCTAAAAATTTAGGATTTATAATTAAACTTAAGAGCCACAAGATTTCATATGAAGTAATTTTCTCTTTTTTGTTTTTTTCTTCCCTTCTTAATACGACACCACAAATATGCACTTTACACAATAAATAAATTTGACATCTAAATTACCACAATGAAATGACAAATACATGGATAAAAAAAAAAGGTATCTTACTAGAGAGACACAGTATCTCTTTCAATATAAAAAAGGCTTTACACTTTTGCATGGACAACCTGATTGTCTCAAATCAAAGCTAAAGCTCTGCTGAAATACCACAAGGAAAGCATCCTTTTGCAGACTTTAAGGGAAATATTTTATAGTCAAATCAAATCTTTATTTAGCCTTGATTATACTAAATACATTAGTTTAGAAAAGGAAGTTTCTGCAAAAGAGTCTCAACTGCAAAAAACCCTAAACACTTAAGACTACTACCATTCTTTTCAATATTTTCATTAAAGTACTCATACAACAGCAGAGTACTACTATGTAACAAAAAAGAAAGTAAATCTGATTACATTTCAGCAAAGTAAAATCTGCCTTTCCAGTCTAAGCTGAAACAAACGGAACAAAACAACTAAATAAGTTTTGCAAACTCCTATCCTAACAATAAAAACCAAGCTTACAAAATTACATACGCACTTTTCCAATTTTTCATCTGGTGATTTATTACAAGCTAGATATGCAATTTTCTCTGTCTTACCTTGCTCTTGCTCTTCCCTGTGCATCCAAATCAACAGTTGGCACTCCAACACGAACAAACCGTGTAAAAAGAGACTGCTCCATGTTGGAGTATTTTTGAAAAGCCATGTTCTTAATGACTGGTGGCAACTGATGATGGTCACCAATCATAATCCACCGCTTCAAACGACTGAATCCATCCTGGGGGTTCTAGATTTAAACAATTACAACTATTACAATATAATCAAGGCACTCAGTTTACAACACATTAATAGTCACACTGGCTGTCTTAGTCTAAGCCCTAAACAAATTTCAACATTTGTTCTTAAGCTACACTGAACTGCAGCCATTTTAAAGACTTTTAGCTTCTTTCCAAACTACTACCAGAAAAAGGGAGTAAAAGAATAAGTGTTTAAAAAAAGTCTTGTTTCTTACAAAGCAACATGTAAGTTTATTAAAATCAGTAGAGAAACATCAGAATAAATTTTGTATTATTTTAAAGGCCAAAAGTAATATATTTTCAGGTGACAAAAGGAAGAACCACAATTACAGAAGTTACAATAGTAAAAATACTCCTGATTCCTACACAGTAGTGTTATCCTAGGACAGACCTTTAAACGTTTATTTCTTGGGTTCTGAGACAGTGAATATGAACTGCCTGAAGCATCTGAAACAGTTTTAGTGCTCACACACCTAAGGCACAAACCAAACCTGCCTTTCAAGTGTCTCTTTAGTTCACATGCTTCACCTGTTTACCTCTGGAATTCCCACATGGCCTTTTCCGTGACCAGGATGTGCCTCTTAACTAATCCTCACCCTAGCTCTTGGACTGAAAGTGCTTCAGTATGTTTGTTGTCCTTTCCCCACAGGAGCATATTCAAGACAAAGCCTAAAGTTCCTTTTCTTGCCTCTTGAAATGGAAGAGCTCTTAAGCCCTCTCTGATCAGAGAGCAAAGAAGGAAAACTGAACTCTGGACTGTCTAGCTCCTCAGCCCTAAAGATGTCTTAGTAAGAAAGTAAGAGGACAGAAGTAATTTTCAATGGCATGGAAAGAGATCTAATTTTTTTCCCATTCTATATAACCATTCTGCTCTTATCATCAATTTCAATCTCAAGGAGCTCTCTATAAAGAACTCTGTTTAAAAAAATTTCTTACTCTGAATTGCAAGTGCAAGAAATCAGGTACTACTACTTTGTAAGCCTAGTTCTTTAGGTTTTGTTAAAAAAAAACCTTCAGTATTCCAGGACTATTTGGATGGCTCTTGTAAATAAGGTCTTGTAGATGGAATAACCCCAAAATACAGCTCTGTGATGAAATAATCTGCTTTAATAACACAAAACTCTCCAACTTCTGCATTGCTTACGTACACTTATTTCCCCTCACCAGTCTGATGCACCTGGTTATTAAATGTTCATTCAAACATCTGAAAAACACTGGAAGATACTTATTTCATGAAATATAGTAACGAAACCCATGGTAAAAGCCACACAATTTATTCACTACATAGCACTGCAGTACAATGTTGTGTTATGATTTGTGAGAAGCCTCACCCAACAGAGGCTTGCTCTCCAAACACCCCAAACAAGACAGAGAAATATGTGCTCCTGTTCAGAGTTCAGGCAGTATTTGGAGTTTAGAGAGTGAATTAGTTGCCTACCTGCTCATAATTATCAAAACTCTGCAGTCTTTAACACATCAAGAAGGTGTTACAGTACTACATTAATGTCCCTAAAACTTAAAAACCTACAGTTAAGCAGCAACTGAAAACAGGACTTGGGTTTAACAGCAATACAGTTAACTTGGACACACACATTCTTTTGTGCACTAGGCCCATATTGAGTTACTTTCCTGCGATTGTATTCTACTCTCCATTGTTAAACAGCAAAGTGAAAAATTATGAGCTGCATTTAGAAATCATATCAAATATTTCATGGAGTAGAACGCCTTTTCCAATTGAGATTAACTTTCCTTCAGAATGAAAATCCAAAAGCTTGGATGTGGTTTTCTAAGAGACTTAAAAATATTCCTTTTCAATAAAAATATCTCCTCCAGGCAAAACTTCTGAAGGAAGCTTAATTTCAGATCATGAGCAAATGCAGACTGTGTATTTTTCAGAGTCGCTGAGTAAGAATCAAGTCCACAGTACAGACTGTCTTTGTTTTACTGACTTCCCACACATCAGCTTCTGATTTGCAGCTAAAGAGTTTGCACAGAGTTCCTGAGGGAGCCCATACTTCACTTCAAGAGGTGAAATTTTATCTCATGATAATCTGAGATTACAGAGCCACAGATGTTTGAGAAGCACATTTTCCTTCCTTATGAAATCCTCTAGCTCTTAAAAAGAGGAGAGTGATGCCTCTCAAGTTGCTAAAAGCAACCACAGATAAATAGTCTTCGCTGGAGGCACAAAAAAAAAATATTTCAAGACAGTCTGAGTGAACGTGTTGAGTTTAGAAATGATTACAGTAAATGTTTTTAGGGAAACATACTCAACTTTAAAATTGGCAGTGTTGACCCTCTTTCACAACAACCCCTTGTGTTACTGAGCTATTGCTAACCTGGCTTCCTACAGACTGTACTGTAAGTATCCTATGGGCCACATGAGCTTCAGTTTCCTTCCTTCCTTCTTTTCCTTAGCAGTACCTTTCCAGCTGCAAGACTTCCATTCAACTGTATCACAACTACATTCCTTTATCTACCAACTGTTGGTTTGCCAGTGTACAAGCTGCAGCTGATTGCAGGCTAAACATTTACGAATGAGCTGGACCAAAGTTGTGGAATTATTGGGCAACAGTAGAAGCAGAACCAGTAACCATTTCTTTTCTTTCTGTGGAGGTATAATATCAATTAGAATCTCTCTTCTTTCTCTGGCTTCAAGTTTCCTTAAAGTTGTAGGTACTTAGTATCTCTCCAGCTCTGTTAATCTTGACTGAAACTGACCAAACACCACAAGCAGACAGGATAACACAGGGCAATTATGTAAGTCTGATGTTCTTGGGAAACAAAACCATTATTTAATAAGAAGTAATAATGTAAAAAAAAATTAGCAATAATCACTATCAAATGAGATAGAATAAAAGTAACAAAGCCAGGACCTAGTTTACATGAACATGTTCACTTTCTCATTTTCAAAATGAAAATCTGCTAATCCTACTATTTAGTCAATAAAACCAACATATTTAGAACCATAGTAGCTTACTCCGTAATATTAAAACCCAAGGATAAACAACTAATATAGAACAATATGAAAGTTCTTAACTGTGCACTCTAATGGCAAACATCTGTTCTAGGTTACTTTCTGCACAAGACATTTTCCTTTTAATATTCTGTATTGTTTAAAACCACAGACTTTCATTTATCATCTTTTGTAATATGTTTTATGATTCAGGTCTAACCTGCAACAGGAGAGGTATAAAGGTTTCTATCTCCAGAATTTGAGCAGACTCCTCCATTAAAATGTTGTCATACTGAGAAAGAAAAGAGATGTCCATCAATTAATAACAATTAATAACATAATAATGCTGTTATTCAGCCTACCCAAAGTCAACACCAATTCCGCATTTGGTTTTTGATGGGCGGGACAGTTACTGCAGGATTTTACCTTATAGGCACAGTATCAGTATTACCAAAAATCCTTCTACATCAATGGCAGATCCATCTGTACCAATCACGGCTTACATCTAGAAGGAATCCATGACATGCTTCCCATATGCCACAACCCATCCACAAGAGAAAACCTTTTTGCAGTGGAACAAACTAATTTGGTATCTTTGCACTGAAGCAGAAAAGCAGCACTTTCGTGATTCAATGCAAGTGTATTATCAGAGAAAAATAATACCGAAGGAATTATTGGTGGTGAGCTTTCATCTAGAAGTCTGTACTAAATTAATACCTATCATTAACACTGCAGAGTGAAAACAGCATGGCATCATAGTTCATTTTTTAGGTAAAGAAAGTTATAAAGGCCATGTTTTTTTCCCTCAATTCCACCTTTTATTACTCAGTCATATCACTGCAGTTCCATCTAACATGGCAAAAGTAACTTCTTTAATAGACATGCACTATTAAGCATTTTCATGTATGCAACAGCTTACAAGTGATCTCATCTTTTACTTACAGAAGTTAAATTTTTCTTTACTTACAGCAGTAAAATTACAAATTGAAACTGGTAAAAAAGCTGTAACTCAAAATAATCTAGTTGCCTAGATTTAGGACAGACAAAAAGTTTATACAAGTGGCAGGAGGAATCAAACCCAGAAACCAATTAGTGTAGTATAATCATTACTTTGAAACCTAATTCAACCAGGTCATGTCGTTTCAGAGCAGCATGAGTACAAGTCATGGCAATGATTTTTGCTTCTTTCACCAACAGGTATTTGGATCTATCCAGGCCACTGCGGAGAAGTTCAAATGCTCTGAATTCCTATGGAGGTGAAAAGAAAGTCAGAATACAAAAAATTATTGCTTATAAAAAGGTATTCACTCAAACTATCTGGCCACCTTCTTAATGTAATTAGGTAAGAGAGTTAGGAGGTATCTGCTGTTAACAATCCCATCTGAATAATACTTTTAAAGCTAAACCTGGAAACCACAATATTACAAAAAACAATGTTTTAAAAATACATCAATGAATTCTGCAACCTGTGTGCATATATAAATTTGCAAACAAATATTCAGTTAATTCTGAGGAACCTTTCCAGAATCCCCCAATTTTTTGTTCTACTCTATCTTCCTGTTTCATACTTTACCGTATCATAACATCACATCAACTTCAGTATTAGAAAGACCAACACAGTTAATATAACCAAATGATACACAGGTCACCTTTACCCTAACTTTTAAAAGCCTCTCAAGCAGTTCTGGGAAAAACAGAAGAAAATCTGTTTAAGTTACTTCTAGGTTACCTGATTAAAGGCAATTCACTGTAAATACAATGACCCTGTGAGGATCAGAGGAACAGTGATAGGGAAACCAACCCTAGTAACCTAATCAGTGAAAACCAAACTGGCAGAATGGCTGCTTCCCAAGATTAAAAAAAAAACAACAAACAGATAAGCCCCTTGCCTCTATTGTGAGATGTGTCTATATTACTCAAAGGTGTTAACTCTCACCTGAATGTCCTGCAAACTAATGAAGATACCTAGAGATAGGTACTCCTTTTAGGATGTAGAGCAAATGAGAATTTTGGAACTGTGTGAAGTTTTTTATAGGATCAGCAGATCCACTTACCTTCCAGTGACATGTCTTACCTCAAGCTGAGTGAATATTTTCTTCACATGCCTAAAACACCCTTCAGCAATTTCCATATCTTCTTCATAGGATTTGCCTTTGAAAATTGGTTGAGGCGCATTTGCAAAATACTGGTGAAAAGGAAAGAAACCGGAGACATCCGTAACATCTGGCAATTTTCCACCTTTAACTTTCACTTTGCTGATATACTCCTCCCAACGAGACATTACCTATGGCAAACAAAAGTGACATTCTGACATTTTTATATCATAAAGTCATTTGCAAAGTGTAGTCTTGCACATGCAATATTGAAAAAAAATAATATCACAAAACAAAGTTATGTCTAAATTAGCATTTGACCTTGTATCAGGACAACACTTTTCAAGCTGCCATGGGTTGACAGCAGTGTGTCAACCTGGAGTGCAGAAGGAACGGGGCTTATCATTCAAATTCATAACACCGCATCTCTGCCAGCCCTTCCTCACACTTCTCCCCTGCTCTGGCATGGGATTTCCACAGGCTGCAGCTTCCTTCAGGGCACATTCGTCTGCTCTGGCATGGGGTCTTCCACAGGCTGCAGGGGGACAACCTGCCTCACCATGGTTCTCTCCATCAGCTGTGGGGCAATCTCTGCTCTGGTGACAGGAGCACCTCCTGGCCCTCCTTTTCCTTCTGACCTTCACGTGTGGAGTTGTTTCTCACACTGCCCTCTGCCCTCAGCTACTGCTCATTGGGGTTTTACGTATTCTCGAAGATGTTTTCACAGAGGTGCCACGAGTGTCACTGATGGGCTCAGCTTTGGCCAGTGGTGGGTCTGTGGGAGCTGGCCACGTCCAGCACAGGGCAGCCCTTGGCCTCTTCTCAGAGATCACTCCTGCAGCCCCCTGCTACCAAAACCTTGCTGCATAAATCCAATACAGAAGCTAATAATTTGATTACCTCCACTTACAGTACGTTGGCTTAAATACCAAGCGGCATTCTTTTGGGAGGAAGCTGAACCAAAAGATGAGCTCTAGCAGTGCTCCTAGCACTCTTCAACACCTAACTTCCATTTAGTGTTTACGTGCACACTACAGCTAACCTACAGTAACATCTCTAAAAACACACACAGTGCACACATTTGATCGTAAATACCACTCTACAAGTCTGCTTAAGCCACACTAATTGCTAATGTGAAGCATGTCACTGAAAAATACATGGAAGGGAAATGAGGGATATACAATATATAGAAAGTCAACATTTTGTATATTATGCATCTGATTTCACACTGGCATGTAACGCCATAAAAGCTTTCTAGTGGGACCACTGAGTAGGTGTTCTAATGTTTGTCCAAAATGTAAAGCAGCCCACAGATCTTCCTATCTGAAGGAGAAACTTCAGGTTAGAATCCTTGCTAGCAGTCAAGATGTGCAGCAGCAACAGCCTTTCAATGGGTGAATCACCAGGCAGGATTTAAAGCAACAGCAATACAAGTAAGTAATGTCACAATTGTAACTTTGGCTGTTACTGTATTTTAAGCCACCAAAGAAAATGCATTTTTTTTTTTTTTTTTGACTCAATTCTCAAAAATTCGCTCCAATTTCTACAAAAGTGTTTCATAACATGCTGAGGTCATACAGTCTCTGTAGAAGTATTTCTGTCCTTACTTGGTATAAGAAAAAGTGGCCAGCTGTTTCACAAGTGTAAGAAACATCTCCTGGGACTCCAAGACTCTCTTGCAATCGCCCAACTTCTCGTAGAAGTTCAAGTCTTCGAGCTAGCACATAATTAACTCTTCCGTACCTACAAAATGTATCAAATATAATTTTTGTTTAAATGTATTTAATTTGCAACTGTTTTATCTAAATATCACATTGAGAGATCATAAAAAAACAACACCCCCCCCAAAAAAAAACCCCATAACTACTACCTAGTTCCAAAACCTAACAACTTGCCACATAGTATTTTTATCAGTTGAGCCCTAATAATTTACAGAGCTATGCAAAAGCCATTACAGTAGAAAAAGCTTCTTTCATCCCATCGCTATAACAAAAGCTTCCTAAGTGTTAGTAAATCTGTAAAGCAGAAAAGCATTACTTCCAATGTACCATTCATGAACTATGGTACACTACAACTTACACAAATACAAGCAAGTTATACAAGTCTGTGGACCATCATAAATAGAACCTACATCCCAAGTTTCAGTATGATAAGGCTGACTTCCTTTGGCAATACACAAAACATTTTGCACTAATGCTTAGCCCACCATAACTGACAGGTCTGCATCCACATATAAGAAGTCCTGTACTCATCACTGCCTGTTGAATAACTTTTATGACTTTTATGATTAGTTTGTAACCTACTCCTTCTGTTCTTCCTCCTCTTACACAGTTTAAGCTCAATTTTTTTCCTTTACAAATCAATTTTTTTACTCCATACAGTCCCCCACCCCCAGAAGCAGTACAAGAACAAAAATCACTTACATTACTAAAAAAGAAAACAGATTAAAAAGTAGTATAAATGGGTGGATTTAAAGTAGTGAGAGGAACAGGACACTTTCTTTTAAAAATGCATACATAGTTAGAAGCTCAAATGTGAATGAAGGCTAACTTTCAGGTTATTAAAACTACCCTTCATAAAATACGCTTTCTGCACAGAAAAAACCCAACCCAATCCCTGGTAATCACAAGGTTCTACTGTCTTATTTAGAAGGATAAGAGTAGTTAAAACTGGAGATTTGAATTTACTAAGACACAACTGAATACGACATTGTTCTGGAAAACCGGAAAAAAACCAATTTCCTTAGGAACTATGACAGTTAAGATCCTTGGAATACTAAGCAGGTTTTTCTTCTTCAGTAAAACTAATCTATTATAATCACAAGTGACTGCAACCAGTTTGTTGGAAACCTCACACTTCCAATGTCCTCTTGTTTCTCACAACCTAAGTCGTACATCCTCTTATATGTATTTGTCCATTGCTACGTAAGTTTTCTTTAGCTGTGATTCCCTTTGTGTTTAGGTGGCAGTACCAGTTTAATCAGCTCCTCTCCACCTTATGTTCTTATATCCCCTGCCCCACTTTGCTGTGCCTGCAGAGGGAGCAAAAAAGGAACACAGCTCTCAAGCAGTAGAAATTCCTCGAGCAGTACTGTGCCCTCTAAAGCAGCCTGACACAGAAAAACCATGAACCCAGAAGCAATCTAAAAACAAATGAAAGACATACAGGAAATAAACCTATCCTCTCAGTGTGCAGTGCACCTTTAAACATGTTCCTCAACCCTTATCTCTCCCTCCCAAACTGCCAGAACCCACAGGACTTGCAGTAATGTCCCATAGGTCTGGAGTTACCTTGAAAAAGAATGAAAACAGAAAATGTAGAGCAACTCAAAGAAAACTCCTTTTAATGATGAGCCCTACTGTTCAAGGAATATACTAAACCATGGATATTACTAAATAAATACCTTCCATGGCATCATTGCACTAAGATTTTGGCTATCAAATTTCTGGAATAACGTGACTACGTCAAAGCATTCATTTTTTAAAAAAAAATAATCATAAAGTATTTATTTTGCTAACTGAAACTCAACCATGCATATGTGGGTAGCTTCTAGTGACTATATCTAATTTTTACTCCAGCTTTTGAAGTCAAAGTATTGCTTTTATAACCTAGTACTGGAAAGTTCAGTTATTTCCAGTGCATGACCATTATACCCCCACTTAGAATGTGTGAAGTGCTACTGATGTCAATTGGACTAACAAGTGACAAACTTTCAAATATTTACAAGAACAGGTTCTTAAGTCTTTATCGATATAGAGTTGATAGCTTTCCTTATGTATATATTCTTCAAAATGTGTTATTTGCCAATGAAATAAGCAACTTTGTAGTTAAGCATCATTCTGAAGAATTAAAAGCAGAACGTTTAATTTAACATTTATATTTATTAATGCGATATTCACCATGCCAGCAGAAGTGATCTTGTATCTGTAGAAAAAATTTGTAACTGCACAAAGTTACTTTTCTTATTCAAAATTCTCTCACACAACCAATTAATTCTATGAAGTGTATATGGGCCCAGAAAATAACAAACTACTTTTATTCAAACAGCTAAGTTTGTGAACAAGGAACTGACCGAGTCTGCCTTTGGATTCTCAAGGGAACACAGTTTCTCTACTGAATAAGAGCCAAAATTACTTACTCCTGTATTGAAAACAAGTGAACTCTGTGTTACTAGGATTCAATAATATGAGAAAGGTAAAAGCTTCTCAAGCTCAGCTCATTGCTCATTTACAAGGTAGAAAGGTAAAATTTCTCAAGCACAGCTCATTGTTCATTTACAAGGTAGGATGGATTCAACACATACATCTTGCTACAATGTTTATGCAAGTGAGATTATCATTAGCACCTCCTTTCTCACTGTCCTGGTTTAACCCCAGCTGGTAATTAAGCACCATACAGCCACTTTCTCAGTCCCCACTCACCCTGAGGGATGGGGAGGAGAGTTGGAAAGGAATGTAAACCTCAAGGGTTGAAAGAACAATTTAATAATTCAAAGAGAATAAAAATGAAACATTAATAACAATGATGACAGTAACAGTTATAATGAAAAGGGGAAGGGAAAGAATAAAATCCAGAGGGAAAGGAAGAAAGGACCACGTGGTGCACAATGTAACTGCTCACCGCCCACTGACCCATGCCCAGCCAGTCCCGGAGCAACAACCTCGCAGTCCCGGCCAACCCCCCCAGGTAGATACACCAGGCATGACGTCCCATGGTATGGAATCCCTCTTTGGCTAGTTCAGGCCAGCTGCCCTGGCTGTGTCCCCTCCCCGATCCTTGTGCCCCTCCAGCCTTTTTGCTAACAAGCCCTGAGAAACTGAAGTCTCACCTCAAAGCCAAACCACAACGCCATATACCAGCTCCTAAGAAGATAATTAACTCCATCCCAGCTGAAACCAGGCCACTCACCTGCTGAAATCTTTCTCTGTCTCTAATTCCTCTTCTCCATGACCCAGACGCAGGAGGTGGCGCTCATCAATGTCTAGGGCCATGATTTTTTCAAACAGCTGGTTCAAGGCCTAAAGATTGACAAGAACAGGAGAAACTAGTTTTTAGAAGTTCAGAGGCTCTTGCAGGGAAAAACTGAAGAATTACTAGTAAGCCAGCTAGCAAATTATGCTTATTTTGGTATAAATGGAAGCCAAAGCAAACATGAAATTAACACTGTAACTAGAGCTCTTAATCTTGACAACAGGGAAATCCACCTACTAAAACTCCTGTATTTGCATACTTTATACAACTATCAAATTTGATTTTACAATTTTAAGACAAATTTAAAAGTTGATTTTATCACCTAGTTAATTCAGTTGATAAAGCTATCAGTTTACAAAACTGCCTCAAGAAGCACACTTGGTAAACACTGGTTTTGTTAGATGACTTTAAAATGACTTAAACTTCTACTGTACATTAGAAAAGTGTGATCCAGTACTGACTGGCAGGTACTGTGACTCTATTCCATATGGATAAATAAATCCTGCTGAACTAAACTTCAAGGTGTGCTACATCTCCTGCCTTAAACTCTTCAGTTCTCTAACAGCTTAACATCAACTGCCCAATTCAGTGTCTTTCAAAGGAGTAAATTTGTAAGTACTGGATCAAGTTATGAAACTAAGAGTAAACACGACCAAGCTCCACTTGTACTTCAAGTCAGCTGGAAGTCATCAAACATGCTGAAGAACAGCATCAAGTTATAGGGAAAGAACCCTGCTGAGATACAGTTTATTTCCTGAAGTAAAATTTCAAGTTCATATTCTCATGTAAGTCTTGTCTGGTAAGAGTCTCCTACCTGTCTCAAATCACTTCCTTTTCTCCTCAAGGGACATGCTCTCACATTCACTGCCTGTTACTCTCCCACAACCCACTGCAGACTGGCCTGTATTATTCCAGGTTGTAACTCCTCACCAAAAGGAAGCCCCATCCACCATTCAGTGATCAACAGCATAAGTGCCTGTTCTCACTCTGACAGAAAAAGATTAAATGTTTTCAAAGTGGTATGTTCAGTTAAGATAGCTCACAACTGAGATAGGGTAGGCTAATTAGGGAGACCAGAAAATAGGTGACCTTGGTTTCCAAACAAACCCTTCCAAACCAGATGCTGATTTAGAGTAAGAGTCTTGAAGACTTTTATCATTTTTATTTTACATATGATTGAGAATTAGCAGCTAGACTCCATTTCTAATGGCTGGGAAGCAAGCATTCCGCCCAGGAGGCCTTTCCTTAGAAGCATGAAGCACAGGACAGCCAGTGTCCAAAAAAGCCAAGCGGCGAAAATCTGGCACACATGCAGTAAATGTGCAACTGTAAGAACTGTGCTGACACTTTTTCAAAATACTTCCAAATTTCTGACCCCAACCAGTTAAATCTATTGAAAACTTCTGATGAATAGTTCAGAATTAAATTTAAAAAGTTAATTTCACATTATGAAACTGGCAAAATTGCACCAAAGCCAACTCAAGTTTTCATTGTTGAGACAACTGAAATCCCAGACCTACTGATCTCAATACTTGCTGTTCTTCTTGATTTTAATTACAGAAAAGTTTCATACATGACTGACACTACCTGATTAGAGTGGGTAACTATAAGAGTTCGTTGTTCTGGGAAATTGTGATAAAGATTGGAAATTATCTGGACTGCTACATCAGTTTTTCCAGTACCAGGTGGACCCACTACCTGAAAAAAAAATTAAAACCAAAAATCAACACACAATTTATCTGAATATTGCACAATACAAAAATATAGCCAGTTGGGGAAAAAAACCCAGAACAATCTCATGAGACACTGACATTATACATTAACAACAAAAAAGTCTTCTGTTTCATGTACAGTTGCTCGCTGGCTTCTGTGAACTTCAGGAATATGTACATGCACCATGAAAGACTGAGCCTAATGCTAATTGAGATTTCTGCCCAAGAGGAATATGGTAATTCCACAATCACTGGCTGGCTTTTGTGAACTTCAAGAACACGTACATTATGTCATAAAAGATTAATTCATATTAGTTAGGCAGATTCCTGCCTAAAAGGAATATGGTAATCCAACATATGAAATACTATCCTGTTTCACAACCCATGAAAACAGACCTCCTCAGAGAAGTCCTGGGACAGGCTACACACGGAAAACAGTGAAAAAAGCATCAAAACACACAATTGGAAAGATTAATGTGAGATAGATATAAAGAACAGGAAAAAAACCTCCATTTTTTTTATTTACTCAAAATTCTATCACTGATCATACAGAAGTAACCAACAGTTAAGTTTTTACAGGTTCAATTATACCAACAACATTCAAAATTTGATATCTGAGACATTTCAAAGGCATCCAAGTACTACAGAGCATCTCAAAGTAATTTGTTCAGCATCAAGAAGCACAGAACAGCAGGCTTCATATGTACCTACACATTACAAACTGCTATGACATCACACTTGCATTATTTAAGAATCTCATTGATCACTGGATTCAAAAGCAATCAGGATTGCACTTCTCAAAAATATTAGAAGTATATGACATAAAATAAATCATAGGCCTATATTATGTAACTGTTTTCTCAGTCTGCCTTACCTCCCTGCAAAAAAGTGGGTGCTATAGTTGAAAAAGTCAGAATAAATCCTCAAAATCAAAAAGCTGACTTTGTCATTGTTTTTCCCTTTTGACTCTCATTCTCTAACCCGTTAAAACATGAGCAAATGCTGGTTTAGTAGAAAAGTTCAAATTATGTAACAGCCACCTCAAACATTTATGAAAATTGATTAAGTACCAGGCGCAGGAAGTTACTTTTCTTTAAACCCTCCAAAAGTGAGGTAGATGGTTGTTTATAATGCATTACATACCTGCATTTGAAGGTCATTAATAGTTCAACAAATATTAAATGACATTAATAAACAGTATGCAATGCTATTTTTAAAAAAATACAAAAATAAAAAAACTAGGTGACTTAAGACACCCCCTCTCTAGTATTTTTATGTGTTAATTACATATTACAAAACTGTAATGAAGATTTTAAATTTCCCAATGCTCTTTTCTATTGACAATACTACTGACATAAAACAATACTCCTACACACTGGCATGGGTATTCTTAGACAAACACTCCAATGATGTAAAACCCAGCACTTCAATTATGTAAACCCCTTCCAACATTGTTTAATAACCAAATCTGAAGCATCTATCACTGTGTCATTTTCACAGCATTCAAAAAGGAGCTTTAATTTCCAAATAGACCTTAAAGTTGATATTCTATCTTCTACTAGAAAACATACCATTATTCAGAAAATTGCCAGGAACTCAGGTAACTTTTATGCACATTTACAACACTACTAATTTCAGAACATGTAGTCAGGGACACAAAAAAAGGCATACAATTCTCCTTAAGTTTATTTTTTCCTTTGCCTTGCACCTTTGGGTGCCAGTGTATAGCGAGTTGTAAAACAAATGAGGAAGAGCATGGTACTAATAAATATCAATACAAAAACCTAAAAACTAGCATTATCACCTATATAGGCCAAGAAGAAATTAAGAATATCAAAGAAAAGTTCATTCAAATATTCCACTGAGTCACTACCAGGATAGACTGCACTTCAGTGGGAGACAGGTACCTGTAAGTCAAAGTCTAACTGAGAGTGGTAAACCTTAAAGACCTTTCCAGAAACTCACTGATCAAAAATTATTTTCATAACAAATCTATAGCTTTGGTTTGGTTTGTAACTTCTAGTTCTAGAAGTCAGTAGGGTATAAAGGACTGCACATTAGATTTCACAAAACAGCAGAAAAAAGCTCCCTGGAGACAATTCAATGACTTTCATTTCCTTTAATGGAGTCAGATCAAACTAAAAATAATGCCAGTAGTTTAAAACAGCCAAAAATTACATACATGGCAAAAGCTTTACAGTCTAAAACCTGCAATCCAACCACTGAAAAAGTAAATTCAGTTGTCGGAAGTCTTCAGCCACTGAAACACAGGCTACAGTTATACAGAAAACAATTGTGTTTCTGTATTATTTTGATAAGATGGGAGGATGTTGAACCTTTGTACATTAATTTTTCCTATTTTTAAACTACTAATAGAAGTGACCGCAGCAAGGCTACAGAAATGGGCACTACTGGTATTTTGCTGAATGTAAAACAGACTCTAAAGCCAAAATCAAATAAATAGAGTATAAAATCCTTAAAAATATTCCTACCATAGTTAGCCCAGGCTGCATTCCTGCACGTATAGCTTCAATCTGAGTATGGGTAAATTGAATAGTATTGCTGTAACAAAGAAAAACAAGATCAGAGAATTGATTGATTTGCCAACAGTTTTGATAAAAGCAATTGTTTTAACAAGTCTGATTATAAATCAATTTGCCACACATTTGTCTAGAACTACATGCTTGCAAACTTTTATTTAGATTAAACCAACAACTATCATCTTTATAGACATGACAATCTCACAATTTCCAAGCAAGACAGTAACTCAAGTTGTCCACGTGACAGCAAAACCACCCCATCTAAAAGATTGTCTGTCTTCTGTTATTATTTGCCAAGAATGCCGTACAATTATTTAGGTGTGATTCTCCTAATATTCAAAGTCCTGACACAATACTAAAAGACAGTATTTCTCATTGTTCTACAGGGGAAATTTTTAAACAGACAGGGCGTAAGAGTTTCACTTAAATGTAAAAAAACAAAACAGTCTCATATTCAAATCTTCTTTTAGTATTGAAATAAAAATGTTTTGTTTATAACCAACAATATTATTTTTTTAATTACTTTTGAAAATTAACTGCTATGCACGTGTTACCATTTGTAAGTAAATTCTCATTTGTTTATTACCGTTTTGGTTGATTATATGGATATGGTCCCCTGTTTGGAATGACATGAGGCTCTACAACCAGTGTTTTAGCTTCTTCAGATTTTTCTTCACTCCCATCCTCTTTTCTTTTCTTTCCTTTACCTCCCTTTATTGGGAAAGTTATCCTGTAACACAATTTAAGACTACACTTCAACACATTCACTGATACCAGACTGTCTTAGAAGTTTATACAGAAAAGTTTTTTTTTGTTAAGTCAAACTTTCACACAGCAGGGAAACTAAGAGCTGCAAATGACAAAGTATTAATGAGGATAAGGAAAAGGAATGACAAATAAATTGATGAAGCAGATTTTAAGAAAGCGTATTTGACAGAAAGTTTGTCAACAGTGCTCTTTACATAGCTTGAAAAGCCAGGAGCAGTGCTGACAGCCAGCTGGAAAAGCACTGAAGGCACAAAGTTCATAAATGAAAATGGAAGGGACAGGAGTAAAGTTGCAATAGAAAGCCACCAACACACTCTGCTCAGCAGTAATAACTTGATTTTGTTCTAGAACTGTTGCACAATTTTTTTTCCCCACAAAAAGACATCAATGTTCTAAACTGCCCCAACAGATTAAGCCTTTCATCCTCCCTTTCAATTTTTTGTATAGCCCTCTGTATTACATGTTAGCAAGCTTCTACAATTCAGAAACAAATCATGGTGAAGGAATTCCAATGGCTATCGAATTATCTTGAGACAACAATGCAGACATCCTTAACAGCAATAATCTTACTCTCTTTACAGGGCAAATGAAGCAATCACTTTTCATAAAGAGGGGTATCTGTGTTTTAATCCATGAACTGAAAATGAACACTAGTCCATCAAGGGAAATTGTGCATGGTGTCTTGTCTTTATACCTTCAGATTATTTTTGTATCATTATATAATGTTAGTGCCTTCTCCACACATATTCTACATGCAGTGTTTAAAAAAAAGCAAGCAAGGAAGATTACCTCCCTGCTTTTCAAGATTCAGTTTAGCCGTGATAAGAGCTGACTGGTGCAGGGGGAAGCCATCTCTTCCCTCCCCAGTCAAATCTATTCCTTCAAAAGGAAAAATATTTCAACTCTCATTAACTTGTAAGGGAGAAACATATAGTTTCTTCAGCTGGACTGAAGGAACTGTTCTCCTACACCATGCACTGTGAAACTCAGTTGCCAGAGTCGAAGGAGGTCCACCAGCAGGGACACAACTGTCAAGTCTAAATATGCTGGACAACAGTACCACTGAAACAAAACATGTATATATCTCAGTTAGCAGTCAAAGGTGGGAATCTTATTTCAGGAACCATTTCTAAATTAAATAAACAATATGGGATTTCAGACAACTCTTTATTTTGATTGAATGGTCTTTCCAAAAGCTCATATTTTAACTGATGTTGAAATTGCTGCTCTTAGCTTGCTTTAATGAGACATGTAAGGGAACTACGTAATTAAAAATCTTTAAGCTGAACTTGAGGAGGCTAGATAGCATCATGCAGTACCGAATACTACATGTCTTGATTCTATTTCATACTGCTGCTTTTCCCATACATTCAATAGGCTGATCTACAAGCAAGGCTCTGATGCATTTTTGCACAGAACAGAGCAGAAGCTGGTCCTGAGCCAAAATGCAGTACAGTTAACTGTTACATAGCTATCTAAATCTTAATATTAACATATTAACGTCTTTCCTTAAAGAAGCAGCACCTCACTTCAACCACGGAACCCAACTGCACCTGACAATGCACTTCAGCAAGAATATAAGACCAGGAGTACTTGAAATTTTGAGATCACCTGAATGGAGGTATTTGCAGAACTGGATTGTCAACAGTCACTTTAATATTGTATCCAGGAAAGCTAGCTTTTAAGTGATCAATGGACAAGAAAGTGTCATTAAAATCCAGAGTTGCAATCTGATTTGGCATTTTCGAATAGTGTGCACTACTTGGGTCTCCATATCCAAGAATGATGTCATGCAGCCAGTCAGGAACGACACAATCTGTGTTCATCAAATTCCTAATAGTCTCCAAAACAGCCTACAAATTAGAAAAATAGAAAAAAATATGATTGGAGAGATTGACTTTTTACCAAGAAAACATGACATAGTGAAGACTAATCAAACCCATTCTAAGATGCTAGTATGTAACAGTCTTTAATTGACAGGTGCTTTGTTAGATTGAGTATATATATAGATACACACACAGAGTATATATATGCAACAAGACACCAGTGTCAAACGATGTAATTCTTCAGCTATCCTGTTAGTAATGAGGACCATAATCACCAGTAAGGTTTTCATTCCAGAACACTTGGGGTGGGGGTTGGGGATGACACAGGCAAATGACACAGAAGACCCTCAAGCATCTTAAAGTTTCTCTTTCAAACCTATAAATTCCATCCCTCCAGCCAGCTTGTTTCCCTCCAAAACCTTGGTCTTCACCCCCAGATTAATTTCTCTACTCATCTGTGGTTATGTCAGTATTTTCTCTCCTTTCCCCCTCCCATGAAAACACCAATTTCAAGACCCTGGCCTCGCACAGAGGATGTTAATTTTAACTAAGAGGTAGCTGGACTTTAGTCTTCCTGTTAATAGACCTACTTCAGTGGCAAGTCTCCAGCAACCACCCTACTTGAAACTTGGTTTAGAACACCACGCATCTGCTCTTCAGCAGAGGAAACACAGTGCCAGAACACCAACAGGCTTTGGCAGAGAGCACTTGTGCTGATAATGTAAAATTAATCTGACACAGACACATAGCATTAACAATCAGTTCTGTTTTTTTTTTAAATCTAAAGTTATAAAAGACTCTCTGTGAATTACTTCCAGTATACCAATCCACAGCTGGATGGCACCAGAATCCTCTCTGCAGACTGCAAACTACTGCTTCACACCAGAGGCATCTTTCTAGATACAGAAGAGTCAAAGTCTTCCTCCCTCCCTCTGTATCCATCTGGTCAGAGCTTGCTGCAGATTCCTCTAAAATGAAAACCACTTCAATTATGCAAAGCATGATTTTAAGGCACCAAAAGTAAAGGTGGTTTTTCATGCACACTGCATTTTCATAATGGAAAGCTCAAGGAACATTGAAGATTCAATAGTCTAAACAGCAAAGAAACTGAGCATACACACACAAAATATTTTCAGATACATGAAATTATGCACCCTCACAGCAAAAAAGGTCAATAGTATCTTTTGCTGCATTAGGAAGTTGCCAGCAGGTCAAGGGAGGTGCTCCCCCCTCTCTGCACAGCATTGTTGAGGCTGAACTATAGAATCACAGAATAATATGGGTTGGAAGGAGCATTCAAAGGTCATTTAGTCCAACATCCCTGCAGTGAGCAGAGACATCTTCAACTAGATCAGGTTATTCAGAGCCCTGCCCAACCTGACCCTGAATACTTCCAGGGATGGGGTATCGACCACCTCTCAGGGCAACCGGTTCCAGTGTTTCAGCACCTTCATTGTAAAAAATATCTTCCATATATCTAGTCTGCATCTAACCTCTTTTAGCTTAAAACCATTACCCTTTATCCTTTTGCTACAGACCCTATTAATAAGTCTATCCCTATCTTTCTTACAAACACTCCCTTCAGTATTGAAAGGCTGCAATAAGGTCTCCTCAAAGCCTTCTCCTGTCCAGGCTGAACAACCCCGACTCCCTCACAGCCTTTCCTCACAGAAGAGGTGCTCCATGCCTCTGATCACTTTCGGGACCTTCCTCTGGGCCCTCTCCAAGTGGGGTCTCACCAGGGCAGAATAAAGGGGCAGAATCACCTCCCTCAACCTGCTGGCCAGACTTCTTTTGATACAGCCCTGGCTGTGGTTGGGTTTTCAGACTGTGAGCACACGTTGCCAGCTCATGCCCAGCTCTTCACCCACCAGTATGCCCAAGACCTTTTCTGCAGCACTGCTCTCAATCCCTTCATCCACCAGCTTGTATTGATACTGGGGATTGCCCTGACCCAGGTGCAGGACCTTGCACTTGGCCTTTTTGAACCTCCTGAGGTTCACATGGGCCCACTCCTCAAGCTTCTCCAGGCCCCTCTGAATGGCAGACCATCTCCAAATCCAGAGCACTGTGTTCAGTTCTGGGCTACTTAGTAAAAAAGAAAAAAAACTGTAGAGGCATGGAATTATGGGAGTGAGTCCAGTGCAGGGCCATAAGGAGGATTAAGGGACTGGAGCATCTTTCACATGAGGAGAAACCAGAAGAACTGGGACTGTTCAGTCTGGAAAAGAGACAGCTCAGAGGATATTATATCAACATGATAAATACCTGATAGGATGAAATGAAGATGAGTGAGCCAGACTCTTCTCAGTAGTGTCCAGTGACAGGAGACAATGGGCACAAATTAAAACATATTAAATTCCATCTGAACACAAAAAAACACTTTTTTTACTGTGAGGACAATTCAGCACTAGAAGAGGTTGCCCAGAGAAGTTCTGGATTCTTAGTTCTTGGAGATACTCAAAACCCAACTAGACATTGCCCCGGACTGCCTGCTGCAGGTGACCCTCTTTGAGCAGGGGTCTTGGACTAGATAACCTCCAGAGTTGCCCTGCAACCTAAGTGATTCTATGATACTGTAATTACGCCACCTAATAAAAAAAAACAGACCACTTGACATTAGATTTAATTTTGACCTATTCACAATTCTAGAAATTCAAAGACATCAACTTTGCTGAAAAACTTTCGTCTTTAACAGAAGGCAAGGAAGGCTAAGGTACCGATAAGCTTCCTGAAATACAACATTTGCTGAATTTATATGTAAAACTGAATTAGAGTCGTGTGCCTAATTTTAATCTTACTCATAGGCAATACAGAGTATCATCATGTATTAGCAACAGCTTTATCTGCAACCCTGACCAAATTCCATGAAAAATCTCCTGACAAAAGATACCAAGGAAGTAAAATGCTGAAGAATCATGCACTGCAACCGTGTGAAAATTGCTACGGCAGGCAAAAAACCCATCATTCACTCCACAAAGCTAGCATACATTCTCTTTAAGGACTATCAAATATATCAAGTGCTAAAATCCTCATCTGACACCCTCCAAAGCCTGATAAGAAACTGACCCAGTGATGTTCCCAAAAGCTAACAGGCTTTTCTGATCCACACCTTTTGATTAGTTACTTCCTCTTCCTACAGTCCGCTATGATACCAGGTAACAAAAACATTCCACATACTCCCTTTACCCAAAAGGCCAAATACACTAACCTGTAAGTTACCTGCTAAAAGACTGAAATTCTAAACTTATGTTTTATTATACACTTAAGTAGGAGTGTTTTGATTTCCAGTTACTTTAGTACTTACCTGCAGAAGCAACTTATAACCAGCTGACGTGCTCTAACTTCCTGAAGTAATCCGGTGCCAAACCATGTGCAAAAGCCTAACTATGTGCATCTAAAATGAACATGTCTCAGTACTGCTGAGTACGGCATATTCAGACAAACGCTTATCCTAAGAGTCAAGGAGCAAGTACCTTACCTTGAAATTGTTTTCTTTTGGTTTTCTTCTCATTATTATATTAAATGTCTCATATACATCTTCTGCTCCATTTTGGATTGTATTGGTCATGTCTTGTTGATACTGGTTTGGGTCCAGAAACACTCTGTATGTTCTGCAATCCCCCTTAAGTCTTGGCTTGGGTTCCGGTCCTGCCCATAATGGAACAGTAAGATCAGAATTTGAATTAATGCTAAAAGCAGATTATCATTCAAATAAGTGATACACAATCATTCCTGAAGTGAAATTTAGACAAATTCCATTGATTTAACCAATTTCTGCATTACAAGCATTCCTATTTGATGCTATCATCCCATTTCTAATAAGGTTTTGAATGTAAGCTATTTTATTCCTAATAATGAAATGTACTGTATTTATTTAATCAATAAAATTGCATCAGATTTTACCAGAGGAAACTAGTTAACTTTTCTCAGGCTGCTTAAGGAATTGGTTTGTTTCTTTCAAGCAGGTAATGAATTCAGTGAGTACTGCTTAAAAGAGAAGCAAGTCAACGATTAGGCTGTTAACAACAACAAAATTATTTCTAACAAGTTTTGGTATATCGTACCTTCTTCAATAACACGTCCCTTCTCATCTAACATGCCCTGGATTTCACAGCCTCTGACATACACCAGGCCAATTTGCTCAACAAAAGGTCGTCGTCTGTCAAACTTGGTGCCGTAAGGTTGCGTGGGACGTACCGTAATCAAAAAACAGACATCATGTTTACGCAGACCTGATTCCAAAAAGGAACATTCAGTGATTTGATTGAAAGTCATTTCACTTATCCATTCCATATATACATACAAAAAAATCTTTTAAATAAAACCCCACCTGTTTAGACAATAATGTCTTCCGTTTCAAAATATGCCTTTAACTTTGATGATACAGAACCACAAGATACTGTCATTTTTTCACTATTGCTGCACATTACTATCAGATATGAAAAGGAAAAACCGACTGCTTGTTTTATGACAATAAACTTATTTCAAGATTATTCTTTTCCCAATAATCTTACTTAGGTTACACAACCTATCTCAAAAGGTCATGTGTATCATTACTCTCTCGTTCTCATTGCTTTCTTCTGGACTATCTCCAATTTATTATTGTTTTTCTTACAATTTAAGTGCCATGCTTAGAACTGGGCACAAAATCCTAAACAAAGTTACTTTAGTTATCTACTTAATAGGGTAAAAGGTCACTGAAAGTTACTAGTTTTCTATGCTACACTCCGGTTTATAAATCCTGACATGACTTGGTTGAGTGTTTTAATTTCTCCCTCAGCAGTAATATATTGTGAAGTAATATTCGCTTTTGAGTGATGATGATCTTCATTCTGCAGAGCTACTGTCTAACAAGTTACTCTCCCAACATACATTTGTTGTGACTTGCTCTGAAGTTTAGAATCTTTATATTCATCCCTGTTAATCCACAGCCTACTTTAAGAATTTCTCCAATTCCCTAACGTAATTTTGAACACTAATCCTTTTCTCCAGCATATCTACAGATGCTCAAAGATCTAAGACACCTTCAAAATTTAGTAAACATGCTGTATTTTTCAAGAAACAAATAGTTTCTCATTACACACTGGATATTATCCAAACTAAAGCAGTTTCATTAAGACCTTGTTAGGTCTTAATGAATTCATTAATTCCTCACCATTTTGATTAAATTAAGGCATTACTGCTTTTGAAATCACAGAGGCTGTTCTAGTATTTAAAAAGCTAGGTGCACCACTATAGAGCTACCTTCAGTATAGTTAAGTCTGCTGCCATCCTTCCAGCTTTTGTACTTTAATAGAAATCTATATTCCCAAACTTATATCTGCTTGTTTATCACATGCTCCAGCTTTAGCATTTGTACTACATGTCCTGTAATCACACTATGCAGCTCCAGCACATCTAATAGGTTTCTCTAACAAAAGAGAAGGGAATGACATTTACTGATAATCCAAGTACACGCCTCTATGCCACCTGCCAACGCAGTCAACTAAAGTTCAATTCCCCAAGCAAAAGAAGCAACACCTGTGGCTCCTTACAGGAAACAGTATTTGGTACAGTCAGTACTTCCTAACAACATTCAAATATACTGAAAACTATTAAAATGCACTGGTCTGAATTAAACCAAAATCTGTGCTCTCCACTTGCATATGAGACAGATACCACATTCCCCACTACTTTTTAATATGACATTATTAGCATGCATACTAATTACAATGCTAAGTTACTTTTCCATATTCCCTGTAAAGGCCAGAATCTTAACAGTTACAAATTTACCAATCTTAATGCGCTGTTTGAAAGTCAGTTACCCAAATTCTGAGTCTAAGAAGTTTATACTTTCCTAAAATGAAGATGGAAGTTACTATTTACTTGTCCATTAGGAACAGAATGTTTACTATTTCAAGACTGATGTCATCCAGTTTGTATCTCAGATAAAAAAAAAGCACCTTTCTTACAAATAAGCTTACATCAAAGTGTATTTTGATGAGCACCTTATTTCAAAGAATATAAGTACCTTCCCATTCATCTTTGATGTTATCTCGTACATTCAAATTAATTGTAACATCTGCTCGTACTCGCATGGGCCAGTTTTCACCAATATTGGGCTTTGCCACCTCCACCACTGTGAAAGAGACAATGGGTTGCGCCATCCTGGCCCATCCACCAAAGACCACACCTCCATATTCCGATAACCTAAAAAATAACCCCAAACCAAACACAAACAAAAAAGACAAACAAAAAAAATCCCAAACACAAAAGCTTGTTAGTCATTATCTGATAAGATTCAGTTCTCTTTTTAAACCATGAAACAATTTACCTGAGTCAGCTCTAAGACAAAAGTAGAAGTCTTAAAACATGCTACTGAGGTAGATTCACGTAATCCTTCATTTTGGAACTGAAGCATAACATGAACTGACTTGTTCTTACATTTCAAGAAACAAAAGGTAGCTTATGGTGGCATTATTATAAAAAAACCCAGCACCTCACAGAGAGAAGAAAAAAAGAGAGGATAACAAAAAGCAGCTACTGATTACAACAGGTATCGCACCAAATGATCCTTTGAAATCTAAAGAGGATCAAAATGTAGCAGATGGCAAATCCAAGAATACTCAGTAACGTAACACCTCTCATAAACCAGAGGAGTTGGTGGTAAGTTTCCAGATTTTGTAATGCCAGCCAAGGCTTAGTACTTTTGGAAAACTAACTCATCCATCTTAACACAACAAAGGTTGGTTGTTAGCATCCAACATACTGTCCTAACACATCTACAGGGATATGTATTAACACACACTTGCAAAATGATCCCACAGGATGGCAACACCTTATGGAAGAATTTAGTATAAAACACAGTATCTATGTAATAACTTAAAATATAGTTGTTACTATGTGTTCAGTATATACACAACATCAGTTACTCATTCTTGAATGCACTTTGATTACAACTCAAGGTTAACTGACTGGTTTGCATCACTTAATTAATATTACCATGGTTTCATCCTACTGACACTATCTTCGATGTCCTGTCTGATCTCGTAGGTAGACTCTAAGCGGAAAAGATTGAAGTTCCTCAGCAGGTAGTCATGAAGAGTGAGAAACTGTAGATTCAATTTGGGAAGCGCAAGACAGCCTAAGGGGGTAAGGGTGGAAGGGAAGAGGTATTTGAAGAATAAATAAAAAAGGATGATGAATTAATATATTGGTTCTACAAATTCATACACACGTTATTCTGAAACAGCCATAGTTGTTATCCTGGGACATTTTAAGAACTACTTTTATAAATACATACTACTAAAAAGCACACATTTTTCAGGTTTTCTCTACATAAGTTCACACAAGAGTAAAGTAGTTTTCATCCTTCTGGCAGTAATACAGTGAACTATTGAAAGACTGAATCCTTCCCCGCATTCAGACTGCAACAAAATTGATTTTGTAAAAATCAAATGCAGGGCAAAGTAATGGTACTTTGGGAATACAAGAATTAAGCCAGCATTAAGTAATGATGAAAAAGGCTCATTAACTAATAACATCCATTTGTTATCCAACAATTCCCCAATTCCAATCTTTTATGTTTATTAGAGGCCACGAATATCATTAATGTAGAAAAAAGTTTTAAGCCAAGATACCAAATTTTAACATACAACTTTCCTCAAAAGTTTCTGTTACTGATAATAGGTTTTTAATTTTTTTTTGTTTGTTATGAGAATGAAAAACCTGTGAAGACTAGCTCTAACTAAACAAGGAGCATTAAAACCCCTAGACAGGTCCTAAAGCTTGCATAGCTTTAGGGTAGTCTTAGATGCAAATTTTCAATAATAAAAATTCTTGAATGTTACTCATTTAACATTACTAACTAACACCCCAGTTTGACACCTATACTCAAGACCTGTGAAAGCATCAGGCTTTTGTCATTTGCATTATTATCCTTGAAACCTTTCACTGCTATATGTACTACCTATTGGCTTTCAAATGCACTGAGGTACAATGGCATTGAATAGAGGCGGTAGAACACAGTAATTTCTGTTCTGGAAAGCCTCATGGTGATAAAATACTTTTAACGCATTTCCCAACACCAAGTAACAAACCCTGTGCTATAAAGCCAGTTATATGTGCAAAGGGCAGGGCCTGCAGCAACACTTCTTAAGGCTGCACAGCATTTATCAAGACAGATATTGGTCTTCCTTATTTTTTTAAAAAGAATAGAAATAAGGCTCATATTTCTTGGGCTGAATTACTCTTAAGTTTTAGACCAAAATAATTTAGCTACTTTAGCTAAGTATACATATATATATATATGGAGAGAGAGAGAGAGAGAGAGAGAGAGGGAGAGAACACCACAAACAAAACCCACGACCACAGAAGCAAAACTGTCTTGCTTGAAATCAGGGCTGGAGAATACATGGGGATTAAAAAGAGAAAGTGTAAACTGAAACTAAGAGAAGCAAAATAGGAAAATATTTGTAACAGTCTGACAGCAACAGAAATGCTTCACAGCACTGCTATCAATACAAGATAATAACAGCAAAAGAGATCACCACAGAAGGAGGAAACCACTAGCAACCACTGTTACTTGCCAAAATTACATTTCACTATTAACAACATTTAATGCTTTATTAAAAGTCACAAAACAGCACAGAAACAGGTGTGATGAGCTGCTTTCTCCACCCTCCCCCCCAAGCCCCAGCAATAATACATATAATGTGATTAATATTTCTGGCCAATAAAACACAAAATAAACACACATTGCATGAACAAGTACTGCAAAGGCTGCCTTTCAATACGGTCTGAATTACATTAAAGCTGCCTTAACTTGTATTTAAGAACCTGAATGTTTCAGAACATACATTAAAAATAAATAAAAAAAAATAATCTTGGTTTATGTATTAATTTCCCAGAAATTACTTTGAGGTTTTTGCTTTGTGGTTTTGCACTTTTTTTGTTTTGGAGTGGCTTTGTCTCATTTTTGTTGTTTTGTTGGGTTTTTTTTTAAAGGATAAACCCCATCATCAGACCTATTATTCAGAAGAACCTGAACCAGCTTTTAACTGCCTGCATCATACCCTTCTGGGGCAGATCTCTAGATGGCATTTGTATCAGATGTGTTTGGAAAAAGATGTTTTGCTGCCTATAACCCTGCCTACCTAAAGGCATGAAATTTCAGGAATCTCATTCTTCTCATTAATACTTGTTCACAGAGAATGTATCCTGAAAACCTCATTTATGCTAAGAAGCTGAACTTAAGGCTTGTACCTACACGAAAAAAACCCTCTGAATCAAAACTACATGGAGGAAGGTATGGAACACTCCTTGCTCAAACTAGAAACATACTTTATACTAGTCTTCAAAAATGTGTTGTTATTTGGAATTTCCATGTTCCAAATTAAAATTTTCTGATTCCAAATGAAAATTCTCTTGATCCACATTAAAACAGTTTTTTAAAGCTGGTGAACAAAAATATGTGCCGTTTATCGCAAAGCTTAAAATCAAATAACTCCTTGCTTGCAATACCTGCAGTTTGCTACTTTGATCATGAGCACACTGAGCAGTAACACTAGATTCTGAATTTCAGGTGCATACACTACCTTTCAGTGACTAAGCATACACTTCCACCTTGAACTAAAAGAGTAAGATAATTAGTGTTAACTTCCTCCCATCATCAGCCTTTTTCCCCCCTCTTTTTAAAAAAGCTTTCCTCAGCGTACTTAAGAGCAAAGCACAGACAACAGCTTTTCTGCTGCAGGTTGACAACCTGTTTCACCTTACAGTAACTTCCTGTGCGGTACAGCACATCTGTTACCTAGATTACAAGCAAGTAAATTTTTTTGTCTAAACATAGGCCTTTGGATTTTTCTTTAAATCAACTATAAACTTGCTAACAATTTCATCTCAGGGTTCCCGATTTACAACTCAAAAAAAGCTGACCTTACTCTAAGATACATGCAGTACTTAGGCATCTTCCAGTAGGTTCTGAAGACAGAATGAACACAGACATCACAACTGCTTTTTCTGCAGCATTTACTGTCTTGTTCAGCATTTACCAAACTACTAACCATACCTTCTCCAGAATAATATTCAGTTGGTACAATATTTTCATCCCAAATAATCTTCTCTGTGGGATAAAGAGGCATCTGGTTGAGTTGCTGAATTTGAGATATTCGTCGTTCATGACGGGATACCTAAAAGAAAGGATGTATTTTAAACTTCTTTAAGTTAAAAAAGGGACAATAAAGCTCTTTTGAAACATGCACACTAAGGCATAAGACTGCTGGTGGTTACTTGCCATTTTCTCTCTTTTAAGAAGTTTTGATTTTTTTTTATTTAATTACATATAAATAAATGCACACAGTGACATCAGAAGATGAACAAACATACAGTCCAGCTATTGATCATAGTACTAGAGTCAATCATTTGGCTTCTCAGCAGAGTATGGCACAACAGAAAATATTCAGTCAAGGCTTAGCAGACAGTCAACTTCAAATAAAATTTATTTTGCTTTCCACGGTCAACAGCTAACAAACACTGCTCATTCAGCAAGAGCTAGTCTTAACTTCCTCTTGGGTAGAAAAAAACTCATCCCATATTACAGTATGTCACCTGAATAAGTATCTCTCCATGGCATCCACAAGCATCGTATTACTACCGTCTAAACCTTAGGGAAGTACATGAACAATTTTTAAGAAAAATCAACAGCCACAAAATAAGCCTACAAAAAAGATGTTAAAAACAGCTATGCCATTCTAATACTGATATCAAATTAGAAGCCTACAGTACTACTGTTATACACTTACTATAAAAAACCCCATTATGTGCATCAAACAGTATTTCAAATAGGCTTGAGGAACCAAATAGGTACTGAATATCTAGATCCACTTTAGCAGGTATTTTTGTTTTTAAAGGGGACAAACAGGTTATTACATAAAGATCAAAAATCTTTCCAGAACTCAAAACCATTGCTGAGATTGCTTATTGACCTTTACAATTACAACACATACTAGTTTCTCAGGGGAACTACATTTATAAATAAACCTTTTCAAATAATTAATATGATTTTAAACCTCACCTTACTACGCCTTTCACTGCTATAACACTGCTGTGGTTCACAAGCGGTTCAGCAAAAGGTAATAAAATGGCTACTTTACTACAGTGTAGTTACTAAATTTATCTACGTCTTCAGTTTGCAAAAGAAGAAATACAAGCAATATTAATTATGTTTTTACCAACAACTCCAGCAGAAACTCCTTGTCATAGCTCGAGTCTTCCCCCTCAGCAAGGGGCGGCAGTAGGCAGAGGTATGACGCCACCCGGTGGAGAATATTTGAGCTGCACAGCGGAAGGCAGAACAGAAGCTTGTGACACACTGAAACTGAAGAGCACTTACCACAGCTTAGGTTTTTTTCTTAAGAAGCGAATTGCAACTATGAATTTAATCAGCGACCAAACAACTGTAGATCAGGATTTTAATTGAAGTTTGAGATACGTTATTTTTTGCATTGTTACAAAGCGCTCTAGAGCACTTCATGGGCGAAGCCCGTTCAGCCGCAAGTGTAGCCTAACCACTCACCTGCAATAAACAGAGCAAGGTGTGAGTGGTTTTTATAGTTTCAAGACATGTAGCTTAAAACAGAATCAAACAACAGAGCACACACTGCCTCTGTCACAATACAGACTGTTATCCTTCTAATCACAGCATTTACAATACAGTACAGTTAACACTGGGGTATACTTCTAAGATTTCTATTGTAGTTTTTGTACAGAACGGAGGGAAAAAAAGCTAAATTTAAAAAGTTAGTAATTAACTTAGAGTAGTTAACCACTGCTACAATTACTTTAAGCAGCTAGTTATTTCCTAGAAAGTTAGTACTTTTTCACATTCATTAGAAAAAAGATGAACAAAAATGTTTTTCTCATACTGGAATTCTAGTACTCTACCACTAGTGGACAAACGCTCCCTGTCTCACTATTTCAGCAGACCTAAAGGCACCATGACGAGGCAGAAAGACCTGAGAAGTCACATGAGAAGTCAGAAAGAAAAAAGGCTACAAATTTGTTATACTAAAGCAGACTGAGAACAAAGAATTTTGATTTCATGTTAAATTTCATTGTGATCACTTACCTAAGGGGTCCAAATAACTTCACCAGAGAATCACGAGTATCTACTGCAGCTACATTTGACAGTGCAAAGTCATATAACTCTGGGAAATGTGCAAATGCTGCTCTCTACAAAAGACCAATTCCCCAAAACTGAATGTAAGTATACTAATGAAACAACTTAATAACAACATAAATAGTTATAAAAAAGCACAGCTTCTTCTGATTCATAACATGTAGCACCCTGTGGACACTACTAGGACAGAAATAAAAACCAGGTGAAATCTGTTTTTCTTAGTTAGCACCATCTTTACTCCTGTGCTTCCACACAGTGTCTTTTCTATACACTCTCCTATCAGCACCTGTTCCATCATTATAATGAAACAGAGGCAGACATGTAGCCATGTAGGCAACTAAAAAAAACAAGGAACAAGTTTAATTTCACCATGCTTCCTTGTGGTTTTTTTGGGGTTTTCTTTTTTGTTAAAACTGATGGGGAAAATTCTGAAAAGTGTAACCATCTTTATATGACTACAAATAATGTGAATTTTTATTTCGTCTCTTATGTACAAGGGACCACTACTGCTACCATGTGTGCTGATCTTGAAGAAATGGTGCCACCTACTGTGTAATTGTAAATTCATTTCCTACAGCACTTAATTTTCCCTTCTGAATAGATTTAATGGGAGCAGTTCATCTCAATAATATCAAATCAAAAGTGGTCGTGTTTTGCTTGAGCACATTATTTAGTCACATAACACCAAAGTGTCTTTGACATGGTATAGGAAACTCAAGTTAAAACTATTTTGTAACACACGAGGAAAAGTAAGGGGTTTGCTTTGGGAAATAACTTACTGCCTGTTCCAGATGCAATTTAGACTAAAACAACAAAACCAAATACTTTCCCTCCCATAAGCCCTTAATCACCTGCCTACCTGTAGCGAAGTAATTCTGTCATAGTGAATTGTTGTCATCTCATTCTCTGTCAAAGCATTTCCAGTCTGATCATTGATTTCAAAGCCAGTGTAGAATTTAAGCATATCTAAAAGCTGCGACATCATCATCCATATAAATTAGTGGATTAACAGTTAAGAGACACCCCACCACAAACAAAAACACAATTCAAGAGGAAAAACCTGGGCACCATGCGCAAACAACAGCTCCTCAAAATTTTAGAAGAAATGGACTAAGGAGTGGTATCTGAATTTCATACTTGGCTGATGCACAAAATTTTGCAAGCCACAGAAATTACAGCACTGCCCACAACCAACCTAGTTTCTTTTACATACTGGGACTTGAAACTGAAACTAATTGCACTAAGGTGATCTAGCCAGAGGTTCACTGAGACACTGAACCCAACTTACAGCTTGCTGTTATCAAAAGGGAGAGGTCTTGCTCCCTCCTGCCCTCTCTGATGCCCGCTCTGGAATTCATCGTACATTTCAATGAGATTATATAGCTCAGAAGAAGAAAATTATTCAGATATGCTGCTGGCTTTGTGTTCCATCAATAACGACCCTCAGAGAAACTGAACAAATGCCAGAGATGAAGGACAGCAAGCAGCAGGAAAAGCAACTGCAATGCAGGGAAGGGGACAGATCTCCAGATCCTGCCATAAAAAGCAATACTGTCTATGACTGAGTAAACAGAAGGACAACAGTGAAAAACTGCTGCACTGTAGAACAGTCCGAGGTCAAAGAGCGCTGAAGAATGCATTGGTGACAACTGCTACATGAGGGGTAAAGCATGCAGAAGCTGCACTGTTTTCTAGAATGTCCTTTTAAGAACTGTTCAAAACGAGGACAAGAAATGTAAGAGCAAGCAACACACATAGGTACAGGTAAGAAATACTGCCTGAAGGATTTAAAAAAACATGTAGTTTGCATCCAACAGAAAAGCCTGTCTTAATAAAGAAATATAAACCAAAACAAGTGCAGTATTCAGAGCTGCGTAAGAATGAAAAAGTTATTTTCAGCATCTTTTTATCTCACCTGGCAGAACAGATGACCCTCCTTTTCTCTTTTAGCAAGACTGGACAGGTAACAGTGCACAACAAGATGGGAATCATCCAACACTGTATTAAACCATCGCCGTGTGGGAAGCAAAGCCTGTGGTAAACAACCTCACATTAATATAAGCAATTCTTCAAAATGTGAGAAATGGTTTCTCATAGTTTTCCATTTCAAGGCATATCAAGATAGAATGCTGCAGTTATTTACATATCTAATACCCCAACAGAGGTTCTCATATTAAAGCAGCATTTATGTAAGCCATCGGTTTTATGCAGGCAAGCTGTTATGAACACAAACTTTTATATGACTGATGAGCACAGCATAAACTTGCCATTACTGAGACTGCATCCTGCCAGTAATAAAAGTAAATTAAATAAAGCAATTGTTGTACTATTGTCTACATAATGACTATGTGCTACCAAAGATATGTTAAGCGTCTTCAACATTGTTTTAAATGTTTGGTTTCCATACTCATTAATTTCATGCTTGTCTTTCTCAAGACTACAAACTGTACTTCTTCTAAATATGGTATGGTCTCTACTATTCTTTGTAAGATATTCAAATTAGGTCTAAGAATTTTTCAAATTTTAATTAAAAACCTATAAAAGCTCTTTGTAAACAAAACGGAGAACATTTCTTCTCAACGTAAATAGCTTAAGTTGCTATATGTAGCAACTGTTCAACAGCATACAGTAGTACACCTCAAGAACTCAAGAGAAAAATGAGTTGTTCTCAATGGAATCTACAGACTGAATTTAGCCAAAAAGCATCAACATGGTGTTTAGAACTAAGATAAAGAAAATAATCTCTAGTAGAAAATGTTAATTGCCCTGCACAGTAACTATAAACACCAAACTCGGGAAACCCTAAGAACTTTCCATGGGCTCATTCCTTTCAAATTATCAAATCACCAGGTTTTGATGGCAGTCTATATACCGTAATATGATGAAACAGTAATATTCTGAAAAAGACCTCAACATAGGTAAAAGCACCCATTAACACAGTACATGCTACCAAGGCAGAAACACTTGGAATTACAGCTCGTTGACATGTTCCCGTCACTTAAACACACTTCAAACTGTCTGAATTCTAACCTTCCTGTAGTACCTAGTGAAAACCGACATTAAGTGTCCTGCCTCTAAGCATTTTGCCTAACAGCCAGACTTCAGTTTAACTTCAAATACGTATTTTCATTTATGAGAGTATCCCTAAGACACATCCCTAAGACAACCACCTCTAACTTAAAGAATTCATTCAATTGCTCCCAAGTGCACAGGCTACTTAAGTGATTTAGCAGAGGACAGTCTGTATCAGTTAAAGATCAAGACGTTTTAAAGTTCCCTAGGCTTACTGTTTCAGAACACTGTCTTATTTCAGAATGTCTTCTAAATGAAGTTATTTTAAAGAAATTGCTACTCACGTGAGAAATTGTAAATTAATGTCTTTTATTTTTAATTCTGGTACTGTGAAGCTTAAAATTGTCCCGCTTTCTCAGTATCTGCTGAAAAATACTGGAAAATCTCACTCTGCCTCCTATTATTCTGTAACAAACCTAGATCATCAAAACTGTTACTTCTAAGTAATGAATTCTAGTAAAATAACAATAGTTTGCATTTCAGAACTGCTGATGCTTTCTAGGACTATATCCCACAACACAAAAGATACTTTATGTGACCTATGATGCATTGGGAAGGGCACTTCTGGGTTATTCCTAGCAGATTAAAGTGTCACACATTTTCATCAATTGCCAGAATTATCACCACTACTCCAATTAACAAAGTCTTCTTTGGTGAGCAATTTAGGATGCTAGCTTTCTCTAACGGTTCATCTGGTTTATAAACATTACTGGTCAGTTCCCAATGTGGAGGCACTGCTACAAAAGCAACCATATGCACAACTGCGACATAACGACCTGCTAATTGGAGTAAGGCTGTAATAATGACTTTATGCATTTAAAATCTAGATAAGTACACCTGGAAACAGGTTGAAGCAATTTAAAAACTTACCTCAAGATCTAACATGAGTTCAATGAATCTCTCACAATAATGAACTTTGTCCATAGAAATTGGACCTAGACAGAAAAAAAAAAGTAATTTATTTGTGATTGATCCACACCACAGTATGTTCGTACTTGACCTATTCTTTCAAAATCTAGCAAGTGCTACTAATATACCACTATTAGCTTTTAACAAGATTGAAAAGTTCACTAGCACATTATTCTCTTTCTGAAACAATCTTCTTCCATTGCAAACCAGAAAAATTTTGGTTATAAGAATGTAACGGAACCAGAGGTTCAGGAGTGATTACTATCCACCCTGAAAGAAACCCAAGCAACGCGAGATATAAAAATGCAGAAAGATACCAAATGGCCTGTTAAGTGTCTTAAGAACGTCTAACTCCGGGTACTCAAACATACCTGTTTAAAAGCTGCAATCAAGGTGTGTGCAAAAGGCCTTAACAATATCCAAAAGGTACTCAGTGGTGACTACTAAGAAGCCTTCAGAATCATGTCAAAACACATACCAAGTCTGCTTTAATGAATATCTGTTGCCTAAAGCCTCTAAAGAACTGTTAACGTAAATATTCTTTAAAAGGTCTTGCGTTAACTGAGAAAACAGAGGGAATAGGTACCCTTTCTGAGGAAGACACAATACACAGAATTTCCCCTTACAGCTCACTTAAGAGCTGAAGTTTGCTAAGAGTTTAAGAGCAAAAGCAGAACTCCAGAAAGTGATTTCACCTAAACTGTGCTGTGCTTAGAGCATAATAAGCCTTTTTTGTCAAAAGGCTAACACTTCCCTGTATAAACACTTTTCCATTCTAAATCAGGCAAGCATGTAATTTTGCTTGTCACGATGACTTCTAAAACAGTCAAATCTCACAGAATTTCAATTCACTTAGGCTTTTGTTCTTACCACAAATCAACAGTACTAACAGAATAGAGCCTTACGATATGCATTTATACCACCTGTTTAACAAGGCATCAGAGTATGTGTGAAATGCTTTAATGCTGTTAAGAAGGCTGTAAGCACACAATAAATATCAGTACCCAGAGGTATATTTTTTTTTATTAAGTCCATGCTGAACAGAAAGAGAAGTTTAAAGTAGCTTTCTGCTATTTTATTTTTAAAGCATATACAAATTTGAGTACTAATTTTACAATGAAATCCATGCAGGCAGACATGGATTTCACTAAAAGCCATCCAGATAAGGTCTCCAACCTCAGGTTGGTATCCTAAGAGGTTGTTGCTTCAGCAACAAGGAAGAATTTTAGACAGACTACCAGATAACAAAGTAACATAAGAACCACAGTTACCTGAGACAGGTATTGATTTTAGCACAGAAATGAATTTCTGAATGAGCTGCGAAAGAAATCTTCTCTCCTGATATGCTCTAAAATAATATGACAAAAACATTAATATTCCTTAAATGCAAACTAGAAGTAAACTATTTCTTTCAGTAATACAAATTTAGCTCCTTTAAATTTTATATAATGGTAGCAGGTTGCTTTGAAAGACACCTAAACTGTTTAGATAATAAATTTTCTTTCTGCATTCAGGCAGACAGATTAGCAGAGACTACATTTTTAACGCAGAACTGAGTAGCAATCCATGCTTCTATTGAGTCAAAGAGGAGATGTATGTCACCACCTACACCTTACCACACTGCAACACAAAGTACTGGAACATTTAACTTTGGTGAGATATACACAAATTTATTCAAATTCTTGTGTAAGCCGTTTGCTTAAGAGCTAAACATGAAAAAACACAAGTAACTACATGAATACTCTCTTATGCCTTTCATTGTATGGCTTTAAGATTTGGTATCACAAATTCACCGATCAAAATAAATACTAAGTTCTATAACAGAATTTTGCATAAAGACTGCTGGAAAACAAAATAGTTTCCAGGAGACCACATATGATCTACTCTTACTGGCCATCTTTTTTTAAAAAAAACCTTTTTTTTTAGTTGAAATAATTTATTTTAGCTGAAACATAATAAAAGTATGTATTAAGGGCTTTGGACTTAACAGGAAAAAAAGGTTTCTGTAACATACTGCATTCTTGCCTCCTCATCCATTTTCTCATCATTTTTCTTAATTAGATTCCAGAATTTTCTTAGTTTTGGTGTCTTTTTCAGTTCTTGTTCCAGTCGTTTCTGAAATATTAAAATGTTACTCAGTCACCAAGGAACCTTGTTTTCACAAGAGATTAAAAATACAATCCAGTCTTCTCATTAAAACAGAAAAAAAAATATAACAAGCAAATAAATAGCTGTCCCAGATTTATCTCAGGAAGTACCGCTATAAAACAAGACAGTAATACTGCTAGAGAGTCCAGCCATTGCTAGATGTCAGCTCCACTCCCTAGTCCCTGTGATCTCTTGGCCTTATCTACAATATAGCTTAAAGAAGCTACAAGCAACAGAACTTAGTGTTATGAAAAATTACATAATTAATTAGTAATTATAACTACATGGAAATTAGCAACAAATAAGAAAGAGAATTTTACCAAGCACACAAAAATATAATTCCACAGCAATGCAGGCAGCTTTAAATACTAGATTTCCATGATGGTATTCCCTAAGAATTCACTTTATAGGACTTCGATAATGCCTAGAAGATTGCTTTGCCAGTTTACAGGGTTATGCTTACAGGTTGTAGAGCCATCCACATCGGCAAGGAAATGAGCTGCTGCACCTGACCTCTGATCAAATCCACTTCCTGTTAGAAAGTTACAGACAGAAACCATGTTTTTAGAATTCTTATGTTTTCTGATGCACCTATAATACAAAAATACATCAATGTACATTACCATCTCACAAAAATATTCCACAATTGCCTAACAGGAAACTGCATAATAGCCCTACCCAGTAACACTTAAAAATTGTTGACGACTTTGGCATTTTATGTTCTTTTCACGGATTTTCAGTTCTTAGTAATACTTCAGCAGCAGCCACAGTCAGGTAAGTATTTTTAGCATAGAAGTTGACGAGAACTGATGTTCCTTCTTCAGTGATTTCTTATTCTTGACCTGAGCTTTCTTACTGTGCTTTCTCTATGTTTTTACTCTATTCTTTCTCTCCCAAAGCTCTTCATTTATCTAGTTTCTCCCACTTCATCTACACTCTTCCCATTATCTGAAATAACTGAATTTTCCCTATAATTTATGTAACGTCAACTGTTGTTTCAAATGTTCCCTCTCCAACTCTGCCTGTGATCTGGACCCACAAAGTCTTTCTTTTTTTCCTAAACTACTGAAAAACTTCCATCGTCATTTTAAATATGTCTTTATGGACAAATACTGAACCCTCAGCTTTCTGAAACCTTACACTTCAGTGCTCCTTACTTACAACACTACTGCGACTACCCTGTTCTGTGTATCATAAAGGGCAGCTTCTAACAGCAATATGCTTTCACAGGCACTTTTTTACTGGCTTCCATAAATGTTGTATGAGAAATGCCTTCTTTAAGTAGGATTCCATATAATCACCACCAAACCCTCCTTTAAGATTAAGATCCATTTTACCATGGCCACTACAGAAAAATACAGCCTCAAACTATACGCCTAAAGTTCAGGATGACTACTGGCTCCAGTAATCCTTCCTAATTCCAAAATCAAATACTAGACTTTCTAAATTGTTTTGTCTGAGACACATGATTTTCTTCTTTATTTGTGCAAACCTTGATACATCCTGCGCGCAATGTAAGTAAAGAAAAAGCCCAGTAGCAAGAGAGGTAACAGACTACTGTTTCATACAACAGATAATTGTAAATTATTCTCCATACTCATTAGTTGGGATCTATAACTGTGTTTTAACTGTAGATTGGGAACACAACTTGGTCAAATGCTTTGTTAAAACTAATGCAGAAGTGCAGATAGAAATACTATCTAAACCAGGTTTTAAAAGCAAAAAAAATTACTCTCTTTCTCAATAGTTAATGGAAATCATTTTGTGCAATTTCACAAACTAAAAAGAGCATAGCAGTTATGTCATCTGATTTAAGTGTAAAGTGCCTTTAAAAATATAAATACATATTATTTTTAAGCACCATTTAAAATCAAGTCAAAATACATGCCTTTAAACTGCAGTAAGTGCCAGCCCTCCAATTTCAAGTCTTTTCTATGACCTTGTGTTAGAAAACAGCAAACATGATGACAGAGATAAAGCAATAATGAAAAAGAGGTAAAAGCCCTCCACAGTACCATCTTTTCCTTAAACGGGAATTTTGCTTCATCTGTCTCTTAAACTGCTCAAACTAAATTGCTATTAACACAGAACAGCATAAACACACTGGAAGTATTAGTTACTTTTAACGTACCAAACTATTGAAGCAGTGATCAAGGAAAAGTAGCAGGACTGTCTGTTCATGCAGAGAGTATTCACTGTCACTTTCAACCAGTGATGCTTCCAGTATGCATTTGAAAAAGAAGGGAAAATATTCTGGCTTTTTTTTGAACGTCTACAAAGAGAAGAGGAAGTTGATTTTGAGTCAGGTCAATACAAACCATTTCAATCTTCATTCACGTAACACAGTTTAAGCTCTCTAAATCCACTTAAATCTATAGAAGGAAGGATTAGTTTTTCTCTTTTTCATTTATTCTGACCAAGCAGCACAAGAACAGACTTAACAATATCCTCACACTGTGGGAATGCTTTTAGTGGGACTACTGTCTTCTGCATAGTCTAACACAAGTGACGCATAAGACAAACTCAACAAGAAGCACAACTGGAGTAGATTGTGTTGTGGGAATCACAGAATCATTTAGGTTGGAAAAGACTTCTGAGATCGTCGAGTCCAAAATGTTCAACTGGCGATCGCACAGAATTATCATACAATGACACTGGTTAGAAGAGAATTGGTAGATTTTGGCCAAAACTATGGCAGCTGTTTAGTGATCTATAAAAAAGCAAGGAGGTAAAACCCACCAGAGATTAATCACAGTTGCGGAACCCCAATTCAGCTACTTCAGCAGGAAACAGGATATCATTGAGACAAAATGGTGTCTTTACAAGGGCAGCCATGTACTAAACAACAAATTTAATTAAGCTGCTTGGAATGTAACAGACACGTGTCACTTTGCATCTAGTACATATGCTAGAATAAAGACAGACACAGACATCATATGAGCAAGTTACTAATCCTTTGGCTTTGCCAGCACCAAAGTAATAACACTACGATCAGAGTAACTGCACTTTTGAAATAATGCTTGCATAGCTCTTGTTGTTGAGATGGCCTGTGAGGACTGGACCGTTTGCAGGAGCACTTAAATAATTTCTAAACCTATTATTACAAAAAACAGTACACAGAAAAGTAGAATAAAAGATTATCTTACTATAAAATTTCATGCAAAAAAGCTACAAAAGCATATCCACAGGTTTTAAGCAAGATGCTACTGGATAGTATGTTAGACTTCTAGCGGTGCCTTCTTATATCCACTGATACAAAAATCCTTTTTTCTTTCAATATCAGAGCAAGAATTCTCTCCAAATGCCTGACTTCTGTCAGGTGCCAAAAAAGCAAATGATGATGATGATGATGTAAAGGCATCGCACAGCAGAACAAAGGACTCATGCACTAGAAGGAATCGGGTGATTTTCCATTGCTTCCTCCAAAAAGAATACACACTTCACCACATGAGACATTCCAGCTGAGGTACCATTTACTTTTAACACTACAAGCTTTGCTACTTTCTGTCAGTATAAGTGAGCATACCACAAAAGCTGCAACTTGCAGATCAAAGTCTATTCTAGCTGTAATTGAAATTGGTTACCTCCCACGCAGGGACATTCTCTCTGAACTTCTCATTCACCATACAGCAGATTGACATTAAATATGCCTTACTGGACACCTCTGGAGAATAATTCATCCATAGGTAATTTTCAAGGTACTGGCTGTGAAGAGACAAAGAATATTTCATTAGATGCTGCCACCCACACAATCTGTCACTCATTTAAGAGCGCAGTTATTCACAGGGTTTTTTTCCTCCTTCTCCTTAAAGCCATCTTTTATAGTTTGTGAGTAGTCCCTGAAGTTACCTCTCATCTAGGTCGCTGCAGCAAAACTTTAGTTAGAGTCAGTAACTGCTACAAGAGACAGAGGAGTTTCTTACCGGGAAGACATACTCACCAGGTTTTCAAGTGTAACAAGTAGCCACAGCCAAGTACAAAATCATAACATGAATTCATACTGATTTTCCAAAAGGAGAACAAAATAGAAAAAACTACCCTTGTATAAAGAATGCCACATGCAGCATTTCCTAGCATAAGACACAAAGGACAACTACTGCACAACAGTATTTGTATAATTAAATACTCTTTCTTGTAAAAAATTAGGTATCATCTAGAAAGATTTTGTGCTTCTTATCATATAAAGGTAATAAACATAGCACATCACTGTATGACTAAAATATTATCAGAGTGATTGTTTTCAAGGTGAAAAAAAATTACCGGACACTGGAAAATAGCAGCTTTCCAGCAATGAGCATTTCTTCTTCATGAATATGGCACACTTCTCATAGAATAAATTCTTAAAAATAGATCTTAGAGACGACAGACTATTTGAACAAACAACTGTCTCCCTCCTTTAACTTCTTCTTGAAGTTACGCAAGATAGTTACTCCCGAGGAGGCAATCCCTAAATCCATCATTCTCAACAGCACACTTTCACCTTGTTCCTGATGTCTTACAGTAAGTTACTTCAATAGTTTCACATAAGACAAGTACCAGAGATGGTGGTGAAAAAAGGCAGTGAGAGTTGTATGTAACCAGAAGCAAAAGGCTAGCTAGTGGTCAGACAGGGATTTATACCTTCTGGGAGCTCAGCCACAATGTGCAGCTTCAGATGGAGCTGAGACACATAAACAGGCATATACAAGATAAAATACATACTGCTTCCCAAGAGCCTGGATCTGCCAACAGGAGTGGGGAACCCCTCCCCAAAAATCCACAGAGCTCCACACATCATTTCACCCCAGAATTCCAATAAACTTACATTTTAGTAAAAATACTATTATGCCTCCAAGTGAGGATAAACATGAAGGACAGGAAAATACCACGTGTGTGAAGACAGGATAGCTTAATGGACAGATCAAGGGTGGGGAGAAAATCACTTACAGGACAAATGGCAGTAGATGGGGCTATAGACCAGTAAAGTACTGAAGTTACATTACAGGCTGGTAATATTAAGAACGCTCACAAAAACAATAAACACCTCTAACTCCCATGGTATTGCTGGCATACAAATTCTAAAAGTCTTGCTACCAGCATGCCATTTGTTAGTCTCAAACCATAGTTTGTTTTTTCTTCTGCCTTTTCTAATAAAGAAGCAGGAAACAGAGGAAAGTTTGTTCTACATGGTACTACTCACATATTTCAGCCTTTTGAAATAAAGAATCTATCTCAACCAAAAGCCATTTCATTCTATCTGCTTACAAGACTTGAGAGATAAAACAGAGACAAACAGAACATTAAATAATGTGGTTTTAAACATGTAAATATTGCAAATATTTATTTTACATCATTTTAGACATTCTTTACAAGTTCTTCCAGTAAAGTCTGAAGTAGCTGTAAGAATCTTCTAAACAGATTTCCATTTCAAGTGAAGAAAATGTTAGTAATGTTGCTGCAGCACAATTAAAGAGTCTTACTCCAAAAACTTCCTCTGACTTCAGTCAGTTCTGATCTAAGGTTTAATGACACATCCCAAATTACAGGTCAAAACCTTGGGTCCAATTCATTCATAGTTTCTTCTTTGGTGCTTCACTTTCACGAGAAATTCAGAATCATAAACCAAGATACTCTGATATGTTACTTATGCTTATAAAATTATTTCTTCCTTAAATTAAGCTCTCCTCGTGTAATTTTCCTAGGTACACAATTCAAGGCTTGAGCAAGTAGGAACAAATGAGTATACTACTTTCAAACTGACTACATCTGCTTCTCATCTTTATAGGTTCCTATCAAAAAATAGCCTAAAATTTCACTCCAATTAGCTTACCTGAATTCAAGAAGCATTATCTTTCTAATAGCAAACCTAAAAAAAAAAAAAAAATCAATCAATTAACACAGGAAAGAAAGCCTCCCATACACACCTTTGTAGAAACATCTAGGAATTATTTCTGCTCCCCCCACTTCCATGCAAGTGCAACCACTTGAATGCAGAAGCAACTGCTGGGGAAGCTAAAGTTCACGTGGTTCATTAAGCAAACAGATTTACATTAAAAAAAAAATCCATATAGATCTTCTAAATATGAAGACACTGCTTCCAATAGCCTTGAAGAGATAAATTGCTAGAAGCTGAGAGTGTCTTCTGGAAAAATACAACTATATATTTCATCAGTTTGTAATAGTACTTCTTCTTACTGACTGGAAATGAAAGCTTGTTCTGATCCTGTATGGCAATTCTTTAATTACTTTCATGAAGGAATAATAAACAGAATTCTCTCCAGAGCTCAAACTTCCCCAGAAAAGCTCCCAAGAACTACAGTTACAACTTTTCTGTACACAGCTATAGAATGCAGTTCATCTTGAATTCTTTTGTCTCTTCCATCTAACATTACAATTCACTAAAATGAGACTTGCCCTTTAAAAACCCAGTAACAATAATCAGAGAACAAGCGAAAAAACTTGAGGCAGCAACTGCTCAACAGGTATTTTTTTTCCTCTACACACCTTAGTGACAAAAGAAGGGATCAGTCTTCTATAACTATCACAACAAAATCAACATAAAAAACAAAAGATTACCAGATCAAGGAACCAAACAATACTATGTCCACCCATCACATTTAAGGATTATGAGCTCATGAACTTTCTTTTTGCCACATTCAGACTTTGAAACGCCATAATGATTAAATGATTCAAACACACTCAAGTAATTTTCATCTGCTTTCAACATGTTAATGCATTTTAAAATATTTTACAAAACATTAAAAACCACTTCAATGCAGAAAATGTTGGAATGTTTGTTTATAAACAAAAGTGACTAGTGTACTTACTTTGACCTGACAATTTCTTTTGTATACACATCTTCAATAACCTGTGGGAAAGAACATTTCCAAAAAAATGGTCAAGGACTTTATGTACTTCATAAAGTGATTAGAAATGCATTAAAACATCTTACGCACTCAAAGTTACTCTAAATTAATTACTCTCTGCTTACTGCTATTTGACCAAAATGCTGTAACAACTATGTCTCAGCTCTGAAGAGTCCTAAAGCTTCATAGACATACACTCTCACAAAGGAAGTTAATCAACTTAGGAGAAGGCATACAACGATAGAAAACTGACAGGACCTTCATTCAAGTTATTCTGAAAGAATAACCTACACCTCACTGAGATTTTTATACAAACGTCAAAGAGATTAAAACCTTTTTTTATTTTTAATCTTTGGCTTACTGTTGAATTTAAAGAACAGTCTTCAAGAACGAAAACTGCAGAAACTTTGTCATTTGTTGTCACTGTTTCTTTTAACTGACATTTAACCAAATCCAGCCATTTTTACTTAGTTCTTCCAACAGGAATGAAAGAATCTGCACCATCTGTTACAACAGATACATTCTTACATTACATGACAATCCAGCTGCTTATGTACTTCCTAGTTCTAACAATTGCAGACAAACAGTATCACAAATACTACAGTGAGATTGAGTATACTGAGGCTGGAAAGGAAGGGTTAGCCAAATAACCACCCGGGAAAGAAACCTAATGCTTAAGAACCCCACATGATAGAAAACCAACACAAAACCAAACACATCATGCCAAATTTTAAACATTCAAAACACACACATCCACCAGAGCAGTACTAAAGTTACCTGATCAAAACTCTCTGAGGAAGCTTTTAGAAAGAAGTACATAGTTTAGTAATACCTGCATCTTTCATCCTTCTTTGATTTCTAAGAGGAACACCTCCTCAAATATCTTTTAAGCTCAAAGGAGGTGCTCAAAAATCTTGTATTCTCCTATGGTCTTGGCCAAAATAAACTGAACAAATAGCATACAAAAGAACTGCAGTGCTATAGCACACCTTTATAACAGCACCTACATTTATAAAGTAAAAATATATAAATACAGCGTGTTAAGCAACTGTTGACCTTACAAGCAGTCTTCTACACTCTTACATTAAAAAAGCACCATTGGACGTTGGCACATCAGAAAAGGGTTGATCCTCATTTTTTTATATCCCAACACAATTCCAGTAAAATTATTTACCTTTGAATCAAAAGACAATTTTTTCTTCACATGTGGAGCCCAGTATTTATTTGCTAACTGCATGGAGGAAAATATAAAAAAAAATGTAAATATATACATGTTCAGTTGTAGCGATACAATAACTCTGTAGCACATCTCATTCCAAAACTTTATTTCACTAGTACCTTGCTTCATTTCAGCTTACAGTAACTGCAGGTTACAAAATTATGTTTTCCAAGAGCAATGATTCTCAACCACGTAAGGTTTTATGCCCAACCCAACAGAAATGCAAGTCCCTGTAAAAATTTCAGTTGCATAGACTGGTATATAATAAACACCTTTTTTCTTACATTACTTCTAGCAAATCCCTCAAAAATACCCCATGATCTTTCAGAGATTGCAAACCCGAGGCTGAAAATTATTAAGGAACCAGAAGCTATATATAAAGATCTAAAATTTCAAGGCTATTCACTGTAGCCATCACTTCACCAAAACTCCTGAGCCAGTGGCAAGTTTCCTAAGCAACTTCATTCAACCTTCCTCATGCTGTAGAACAGGAAGGAAAGTGGCATTTCCAGCACAGAAGATGAATACTTGTATAAAACGACTTAAAATGTTCAGCAACGGGAAACTCTCAGCAACTTTCCACGGCCTGGAACAAACCTGACTGATGTTGTAGTGCTGCCCTTGTAGATTCCTCTGGTCTGGAAACGCGGAGGGCAAACACCCCCTCACATGTAACCCTGGTGTCAAATCTTTCTTCATTTAGGACGAGCCAAGGCTCTTTCCCTCACACCCACCGACGGCAGAGACTATTAAACACGGAGGCGCCGCCGCTGCCGGCCGGGCCCCTGCAGCAGCCGGCCCAGCCGCGGGAGAGGCGGCCCGCAGACCCCCGCCGGCCCTACCTGGGTCACGTACTCCGCGTTGATCTGTGACACCGTGGGCGCCACGATCTTCTTCGGCGGGGCCGAGGCCGCCGGCGCCGCCATGGCGTCGCCGTCCCGAGCCGCCGGGCCGCACAGCCGGGCCGCGCCGCCGCCCCCCGCCGCTCGCAGCCCGGGCAGGCCCCGCGCGCAGGGGAGGCCGAGCGGAAGCACCGTGCGCGCGGGGAGCCGCGGAGCGGGCAGCGCTTCCGGGGCGAGGGGCGTGAGAGCGGCGGCGGGGCGGGGCGGCGGCTGCGCCACCTGCCGCGCGCTCCCCGCCACTGCAGCCGGCGGGCGCGGGCGCCGGGCGGCGAGGCGGGTTCCGGAGCGGGCCCCGGTGGAGGGCTGCCCGCCGGCCCGGGCCGGCCCCGGCAGCACACCCGCCCTTTGCCGGGAGCGCCTCAACGAGCCCCTCGGGAGCCTGTAAGAGCCGGAGGGCTGAGGGGAAAGAAGAGGGAGGCGGTGAAGGCACCAGGTGGCCTCTGTCCTCTCCCTTCGCTGTAAAGCCGCTTAAGGCTACTCCTCCTACGGTGTTTGTCCTTTAGGGCAAAGGTTTCCGTCACGCCAAACGTGGGCCGAGGCCTGGGCGTAGCTGCCCGCTCGGTCTGACAGACACCCCTCCCCGGGGGTCCGGGGAGGAGAGGCGAAGCAAGAGGGAGGAATCAGAGGCTCACAGCAGTCTGGTAACGACTTATAGAGTGGTTTGCGATGAAGTTATTCTATTTGGTAAACAGATTAATTAAGGAGGAAATTAACGGACTCCCTAGAGAAGTCCCAGCGCTTTGTTTCTGTGCTCATTATCCAGCACCTGCCACTTGAGTGCTTTCAGCTTCCAGGCAGGTACCATTGAAGTCTGTTTGAATATGACCTCCTTTGTTTTGATATCAAGGTGATCTGTTTCATTTCTTCAAGCAGAGGTTAAACTAAATATTCTTTCTGAAGTTGAATTAGAATGTACAATGGGAATGGAAAAAGTAATGACAGTACCTTGAATAGGATCAGACAGTGGCAGCACTCAAATAAATACGCCTGCTCCAACCCTTTGCTTTAAAAGATCCAGAAAATTTGTGTTTCACAATTAGGTTGTTCTATATTTGACTGCCTCAGAAATCAACATACATAGCTTATGTTTGCATGTATCAGAACAAGTAGAAAGGTAACAGCTTGTCAGTTTGGCAAACAAACAGTACTTTTACCATCAGAGTAGACTAGAGAGCTAAATGGCAGGAAAGGAGAGAACTATTGAAGCTATGAATCAATAATATAAAAGGACAAAGGAATGCAAGTTCATTACCTGTAAATATAAGCTGAAAATAGGAAGGCTTCTAAAACTGGCTTTCATATGGGAGCTAAAGGTTTGATTTGTGCTTAAGTGGACCATGGGACAATCAGGAGAGGCTATGATGATTTCTTGGGATCAGAGGTGACAGTAATTGATGACCTTTGATTTCTTGTCTAGTCCTATGCTCAAGTTTTACCTAGAAGGTGACATTTTTTTTAATTATCCCCATATCAAAAAATAGGCAGGCAAGTAGATTTTGGTCTTGGTAAATTGTCTAGAACAGCCTTGCAAGGCTGACTTAAACCTTCTGACCTCTGCTTATGATAGATCATCAGGCATGTGTCAGAACCCACAAATTTCCATAGGGTATCAAGGCTATGAAAGCTCAAGGAGGAATCCATGTTTACCTAACTTTTGGCACTTGGGTGTCCCAGTGAGGTCTTAAACCCACTACAATGTGGTGACAGAGGTCCTTCCAGAGGGCAAATGAGAACTAATTTAAGTGCTCTGACTCATTTTCTGAAGGACCTTCTGATATCAGAAACTAATATTAGATGCCTAATGTTAGGCAATATGATTACATCCCTTGGTGGCAATGTCAAGTAAAGTGATAGAGATCTCCTCCCTATAAATAATCATTAAATATTTCTCTGTAAGGGGTGTTGTTTTGTTACAGAGTGCTGGGACAGTAGGACTACAAATGAATAGCGAAAGTAAATTAGCACTTTGGCAAAATAAATCGCTTTCAAACCTAAAGAGCAGCTGAACCTTTAAAGAGAAGTTGTGGTGAGACCAGGCATAATGACACACAGTGTTGTACCTGTGTACCCATCTGCAACTCTCACCCCAGCTCACAACTGTCTATTAAGACTGGTTTCTTGAACACTATGCTCAGTTTCCCCCTGAGTGGAGGCACATCTGTCACTTTCCACCCCAAACTGTTTTGTAGTCAGGGGAAAAATAAAACCCTGCACCCCATCGTCCCCACAGTCTTCTGTGAAGTTCTCCATCTTTCAGTACTCATTGACTTAACATGTCAAGAAAATCAAATATTCTTTCTCTTCAAAAATCTGTTAATTCATTCATGAAGGCATGTATTATTTAAAAAGTCACACATTTGAGTAGATGCAGTTTTCAAGACTATTACTCATTTCTAGGCTGCATACAGTCCTGGTCAATTTATATTCAATGCTGCTTTCTTGCTTAATTAGCTCTCCTTGTTTTGGATGCTTGCCCTTAAATATTATTGTAGCCAGGAAGAATATGCTTTTCTCCTCTTCTTTGTATACTATATAAGCCAAGGTCATCAATAAGCTGGCCACTGCTTTTATCTCTGTGATTCTCTCCAGAATAATCAATGGGTCAGGAAGTATCTAGTGATAATCAGCAGAGGTTGATTCTATGTTCTGTCCTGCCTACCTTTTAGATTATTTTAGGTTCTACACAGTTATAGAAATTATTAATTTCTAGCAATGAACACTCCAAATAATTTCTCTATAAGGATTTCTAATATTAATTGATTTTAAGGTTGTTATTGGTTTAGGGTCTTCAGTAAGACATGACCAGTGAAACTAGATTCAGCGGCTACATACTTCTAATATAAAAGTGTTTTCATTTTTTTACTGTTTCTCTTTCACACAAATATAGAGATTTACCTTTTGAATCTTTCATCTTTCAGCTTCTTAGATGTAAATAAACTCTGCACTGAGAGACGGAGGCTCAGTATGGATACCATCTTGCACCTATGTAAACTGGTGAGAAATCTTTGTTCCACAGCAGGTAACAAATGCCACCACGGTGCTCAGGGTACAAAATGTCATTACCTTACGCATTCTAGTCATCAGGTTCCTTCAAAGTTATAAATGGGCATCAGGTGACTTCTCCTCCACACAAGCAGCGTGCTAGGGACAGGTATTCCCCACATGCCTCAGCCTGGTCACTGCAGTGCAGCAATTACTCCTGGCTCTTTGACGTGGAATGACAGAGTGGCTACTATCGCAACTCTGCTATTGCCTGAACTCCCAGTTGCCAGGGGATCGAAGGCGGCAGAGGTTCCCCTAACATAAAACAGAACTGAAGATACTGAAACCTTGCCAGGGTGGGGACTCTGCTCCCTCACAGCTGAGGGCACGCTAATGCTGCTCTGATGAAACCGAAGAGCAGCTCACCGGCAGCGTTGTTGTCCTGCTCCACACTCTCCCACCCAGGGGTTGTTTTCCTGCTGGTCAACCAATGTGATTTCAGGCTAGGCCTAAAGCTCCAGTGCATGATCAAGGCTTTGAGTCTTTGATCCGCATTACTTCTTGAGAGATGCCGGAGCCTCTTATTCCTTCCAAAATGACCGAATGAGGCTGTACTTCTGCTTACAATAGCAGTTTTTACTCTTTTCTAGTATGTTGAATACCGTTAGTGTTTCTTGGACCTTGTGGCACATAACTCAAGACACCAAGGGAAGTCTACATTACATTTTTCAAAAGTGAGCTGCGATTGTTCTGACAGCAATGTATGCAGAAAGTAAAGAATAAAAACTTTACGTCCTAAAGGGAGATGGCTGAATTGTGCTTTCCCTTTGCAACTTAAAAATACCGAGGTGGTCCAGGTGATTTTTAATACAACTATGCTTCTCAGGATGGAGGCCTAGATACCTGTGTGCATCTCACTGCTGTACGGGAATTTGTTGTCTGGCCTAATATAATTACATTCTATTAAATGCATAAGCTTAGCTTTGCAGAAGTACCTAACTACACACTGGATACCTTAACTTAGGGCAGATGAATCCCAGCCCCAGGGACATTAAGCCATATGTTGGGTAGGCTTTCTGTGAAGCAAGGCTGTAAAGCTTGGGAGACTACATCTTTTTAAAATCAGCTTTTATCTCTAGCTTGTTGACTTTTACACATAAACACAAGGGGGTTTGAGGCCTCCCTCTGAAAAACTCTGAAACAGAAAGCTTCAATCGTGAGAAGTTCAAGTCTTATCATGTATATGCACAAACTTGCACATACAGCTTTTCTTCTAACCAAAGAAGGAAAGTGACGTATGAATATGCAGCACTTTTAAATATTACTTGCAAAGTTATAAGAAAAAAGTTTTTGAAAGGGTCAGGGAGATGAATGGCATAGAAATGGAATAATTATTTATGGAATAATGCATTATTCAAAGATGACCAGAAACCTCCTGTGTATCTTACATGTTCAAATGATAGAAGAAACATACTGATTTAACCTGCTTTCAGGTAAATAAAATTTTGAAAAGCTGCTCAGAAAAGATCAGAGGAATCGTTCAACGTGTGAAAAGCTTAGGCACAATGTCTGGGGTTATTCCTTTACTTACAGCTTATCCTTCATAGCAGTTAATAGCCACATAAACTAAATGTTGAGCCTGTTTATTACAGTTTTAATTCAATCACATCACATTGCTTTTACTATTTTATGTGCATTCTTCTAGTCCAAGACTTTGTCACTGTGTTAATCTCATTAAATATGGGTACTCACTCAGTAAATATGTGTACTTCCACTCAGTAAATATGGGTACTTTCAAAAATGATGCCTCAGTTTAGTAACAGATGCTTCTTAAAATATTTAGAATTTTGAAGTGTAAAGAAGCCGTCAGTAGCATTCTGATTTGTGTATAAATATTTATTTAGCACACATTCTGGCCAATGTACTGCCCTTGATTTTTGTGCAAAACTTACAATAACTTCAGTGGAAATTCTGAGCTCATGACTAGAGAAAAATATGGTTAATTCAGCAACCCAGCTGTTTTTACATCCCAGAATAGCAAGCAGTGCCTCTAGTGAAAGAGAAGGGGAAATACGGGAGTTTATCATCCTTTGCTTTCTGTTGCTGGGCACACATTTGGGTAACTGCTCAAGTTAGAGCAGACTCTGGGCTATACTAATTCTCTGCAGAGAATTTTAGTTAGGTTCCTACCAACTGGAGCAGAACAGTGGTATGAAGATAAGAGATCAGTAAAGCTGTAGAAATATTGGCTAGAAATCCTGCAAGAGGCTGTTATGTGATACAATTTCTATGGGGCGAAAAAATAACGTGAGATAAATCTGCTTGATGGAGGAGCGTGAGGCCTTCACTGAAATGAGACTCCAAGGAAAATAATTTCCTTTCTGCTAGTGCTAGCTTAAGAAATGTTATGGAAAGTTAAGTCTGTTGCAGCATCACTGTAAAAGTAGATTCTCGATCACACATCCTTTTTCACAATACAGTAAAAAAAAAAAAAAAGATTGCAGACAAAACTGAAGCATATCTGATACGCAGCACAAAACTTAATCAAGAGAGAACAACCCGTAAGATGCTGAGAGCTAGGTCCAGTCTCCTAAAACTTTCATCCTTGTCTTTCTCCATGTTTTCTAGGCTTTTAGTAGACATTTCCATTAGCATGGCAGGATTTTAAGAGGATAAAGTGGCAATTAAACAGAATACCTACTGAAAAGAGCAAAATTCACACTGGTATTAATACTAAAAGTTAATAAATTATTTTTCAATGATTCCTTTTACCGAAAAAACCCTTCTACTGTGATATAAACTAGAATATCACACAACAAATGATTTTAGCTTATTGGCAAATGGACATTTTTCCTCTGCTAATTGCACTAACATCAGACACATTATTTGATGCCTGAGGGAATTCTTACAAAGTTATTCTCACTACCTAAGTACCTGCTATTATTAAGAACCAGAGTACAAGATAAACTGCACTATGGCAAACAAGGTTACAAGATACTAATCCAAAGTTACTCTCAATGTCATGAAAAAAATCATAATATGAGCTTAAAATTTATCCTCAAGTTGACTGATGCACTTGAGGTGTCTAGATGGCTTAGCAGATTCCAACTTGGTTTAGTAGGACTGTATTGTCACTAACAGGAGTATCTCTGCTCAGCTGTATTTTCCAGGGTCCTCTTAGAATCAAAATAAAGTAGAAATTGAGGAAATCATCTGAATTTCTGTAGCTCAGCAAGCTACTTTTGCAAACACATACTAAGCATTAAAATGTATGCTCTTTAAAAAAAATGCACAAATAAAATAATGCAAATTTGCATACTAAGAAGATAGCACGTTCCTTGATGGCAAGAGAAACTGAGTGCAGTGCATTAGCTGTACAAATGGGGACACCACCCGTAGTTTGTTTCTTTAGCTTATGAATAGAATTTTATGTTTTATATAGCAGCGGCCACATAATTTTCTGTATTCCCCTCCTTCACTATGTCAGCAAGGCATGTTTCAATGCCACATCCAGTGAAGCAGCCATAGGCAAAGCTGGACAGCCACCATTTCCCTGTGCTCTTATTACCCTACATACCCAGACCACTTTCAGTGGAGAATGAGAGACCCCAGCACACATCATAGCTGGTCAGCTTCTCACATCTTCATGCACTCACATCCTCAGGCACCATTTTGCATGCCACAGCAGCACACGTGCAACCACCATCTCTGTGACTCTCCGTAAGTCACATACGGGGTTTCACAGATCCATACTAACTGGGACCAGGGACACTGGAAAGATTTCAGTGAAAAGGAAAGATTTCAGCTGCATATCCAAACTACGTCAGGTGTATAGCAGCATCAAGCCATGCAGAAACATATGCTGGAAGCAAACAAGAACTGGAATGGCTTAGTACAGAAGTAAAACAGCATTCAAAGACTTGTGATAACTCAGGTCACACATAGTGACACTTTCATGTTAGAATGGCACTTTCTGAACAAGCAAATGATCAATTTACTTGTGAGGGTTTTGTTGGCATAAGGCTGATTTCTCCTTCACTTGCATGGACTTTGAAGATAAACTTTTTTAACAGATACTAAAAGAGATGCCATTTAAAAGCTGCTTGACAGAACCAGTTACCATATGGAGAACAATTAATTTGCTCAACCTGGAGCAAATAAGGTATATAAGAGCTCTGTAATTTCAATTTTCCTTATGATAACTGCCTCTCAGACACATCTCATCCATAGCCATCAGACCATAAAACTAGGCTATTAAGTTAAAACTTGCACTTTAAAAATCCACAAAACCTTGCACTAAGAACACGAACCGTGACCCCTTTAGTTATTTAGGAGATGTAGACATTTTCAACATTATTACAAGGGGCCATTAGAAGGACCAAATCCGTAGTCTTTATCGATTTAAGAGTCATCCAGCTGTACTTATCTACGTGTTACTCAAGTGAGCTACTGTTGCAAGATTATGACTGAATTTTACATTTATACTAGAAGGCAGCCAGCAAAACTAAACATTAGATCCAGCATCTCAGTTTGAAACCTAAGGTCTCATTACCTTCCGTCTAGCTCCTTCTGTGTCTATCTCCTATTTGCCTCATAAACTTTTCTTGTTGGCTCTGGGTATAACAGTGAGAGCACATCACGGACAAGTGAGAAACCACTCAGTAAGAAGGAACTACAAAACTGATTAAACAGGTTTTCTGTAGTTTATGATGGCTTTTTTCCTTTTTGAATTTTTCCTTAGAGATATATAGGAATACTTATATATATTTTGCAAGGTTTGACTTTCTGCAAGCATTGCAAGGATAGCACAGCAACCAAAATCATACACATTTTCATTTATCCGTAGCCACACTTCCTAAATAGAAAATAGATGTGATCAGTTAGCACTACAGTTCCAGTGAGTTTAGTATACTTTGTCTTTTTTAAAAAAATCCCTTTTACCTTTTTCTGCTTTTTTTAAAATATTTGACCCTTCTTTTATTCCACACAGAAATACCTCAAAGCTGAATACAGGCAGTTCGAGAAGTTCTCCTTGAGGGGAGCTCAATATCAACACAGGAGGACCCACTGTTTTCCTGCTTACAATGTGCTTTGGTTCTGCATATAGTCTTAAAAAAAATCCACAAATTCAGTACCATGAGACCACTACTATTAGCCATCAGCTCATTCTAACAAAACCACAGGCAATGTTTCTGCCACCAAAGATACTTCAAAGATTGATGGCTCGAACTTTCCTTGAAGCGTTATGGAAAATGACTAACATACTAACGAGCAACACAAAATGTCATTGTCAACACACTGGGAGAACCATTCTAGCTCAAATTCTCAAAGGTACTCAGAGAATTTTACTGTCAGCTTCAAAGGGACAGGATTCCAACCTTAATATTTTTTTCTTCTGATTCTTTAGAAACCGCTTTACCTGTTCTATTTGGTTTATGCTATAATCCCCCTAAAATTCTGAGTTTATACTGACAGAAAACTTTTCAAAAAGGGGTAGAGCGCCAGATAAACAGTGGCCCTTGCTGCCCTTCTGAAATCCCATTATGGCCCAATTATGTTGGTTTCCAAATTAATCAGACAATAACACTTCCCACATATGTCTATTCATCCCTGAAAAGCAGCTTTCTGTATTACCTTGCCCTCATTTTACTCAAATTGGTATTTTCAAAACATACCAAGTTTGGTGTTCTCTAATCATTCCTCTCAAACATAGCATTTTGTAAAATAACTGTGACTCCTTAAGAAAGATCATACTATCTTTGAACGTATTTCTATTTTATGACAAAACAACAGCTGAAGCAAAACCTATTGTTTTAACATGCACATTTAGTTACTTTGATATGTAGTCTTAAAACTTTTCTGCATAGTGAAAGTTACATCGTTTCAAAACTCGGCTGTATGTAAAGTGTACAATAAAAGTACAACATAAACAAAATAGTTTATTACAAGTATTTCAAGAGCTCTACAATACACTTTCAAAACACTTTATACAGTATTCTCTTTCAATATGAAACAATTCACATAGGGAGAAAAATTCTCAATATGTAACTATATTATTAACATATTGAATTCATCTGTCATACAAAAATCACAGTAACTACAGACTGTTTCCAACTATCTTTCCTGGTTTTGTTCTCTCTGAAAATGAGAAACAGTAACATGTACAAAAATAAAATAAAAGTTTTCTTCACTCTTCATTTATACCAAATACTACAAAGCTCATGCCACAACAAAACCTAGATAAATAATTTCAAATTTTTTTTACAAAAATCAAAACCATTTTACTTAAATAAATATAGATCTATTTAAATCATGAAAAGAATGTCATGTTACTTACAGATATGTTAATTTAGAAATAGGATTAAAAACTTCATGGTTCAACTATTCAAAAATTGCATAACAAAGGAAAATATCCTAAAAAGGTAGTTTTCAGAGGAAAAAAAAAAGAAACTTTATTCTTGTTCATAATTAATAAAGCTCCATTGCACTTACGCTTTTTGCCAGCCCTACAGGAACAATGGGCAAAGCTCCCTACTTACCAGAAAGTATAACTACTGATTCTATTAATACAAAATTGGAATTACTTAATTTGAGCTAAAAGTTATTTTCAGTCTCTTATATTTAATGTAACAAGAACATGACTTCCCAACAAAACTGCTCGTCTGAATTATTACCACATTTCAGAGAACATTTCTTTTACTGGTGCAACATGTGTGCTAGACAGGAGACTGGAACAGATAGTAAGCCCATTTACAATGTTAATGATAATTTCTTGTCTTCTTTTCTTGCAGAAAAATAGTTCGGTATTGCTTGAACTGGCCAAAAAAGCTAGAAAAGGCAAGGGATACACAAAGAAGTGGTAAAGTGGATTAACTGATTAGAAACCCTGCTATTTTAGCATTATCTACTTATATTTTATCATAAAAAGGGAAAAGATCCAATTCCTCATCCACAGATCTCCAAGCACATTACAAAGCAGGTAACATTTTTCTATTAACTCCTCTATAATGCCACATCAATATTTTTTTCTCATTATTTTCCCCCTTCTCTACTTACTTATTTTCTGCATCTTCTATTTGTTTTTTTTTTAGGAAGTATGAAATAAATACAGCAACTGTCCTTTGTGTGCAATGTATAGGGATCCAGAAGAAAGTAAAAGGACCATTTTTTCTCTATTCTAGAAGTTAAGCTTTTTATCTTTACTTTTCTGGTAGTTATAATTGGACAGCATAACATAAAATCCTGTACAGAAAAAGGTATAACTTTTAAAATATATGACTCGTGCAGCACTGCAGATTGCTGCAACACTATTAATACAGTGAGAATCTGTACTTATGAATTAATTTAGGAAAATAAATGCAAAGTGGCTTTTCTGTTGCAAGGTTTTTTTTGTTTTAAACATCTTCCTACATTCGCCACAATTTATATCAAGTAGACAGTTCCAAAGACAGTAAATTAACTCTTCACCTCCATAACAGAATAGTCGTAATAGTCATCCCCATAATAGAAAAAAAGATAATCCCATTCAGCCAATTGTTCGGTCTAACATAAGCCTTTTAATAATTATGCAACCACGTATATAATTTCATAGGACATTATCCAGTTTTGATAAAAACTATGTATTCTTCAGTTGTTGCGCAGTGGAACTCAGGTTTAAGCTCTCTTTAAAGTGAATAAGGTGATGTCTTTTCAAATGTGGGGCCTGTCTGAAATTTTTACCACAAACTAAACATTCAAAAGGCTTCTGTCCAGCATGCATTACATAATGTCTTTCAAGCTTTGAAGGAGACTTAAAAATTTTAAAGCAGATACTGCACTGATACAATTTGTTAACATCTTCATTTTTTTCAGTATCTTCAGAAAAGTCATGCCAACAGCTGTAACAGCTTTTCTCTGTTTCCAACAATTTACTACCCAAATACGACGGCTCTGTGCTTCTACTGCTGGTGTCAAGAACAAAGTCCCCTGACTCGATTTCAACTTTGATTTCAGCTGCATGGTTTGACTGAATCAGCTCAAATTCTTGAAAGCTAGATGCCTGTGAAGGTGTTTGAGAACAACCCGAATAACCCACAGGCTGAGAACACTTAAATTCAATGTGATCTCCCCGATGACTGAAAAGTTTGTTCAGGTTTTCAAATTCTTCCTGGCAAACTGGGCTTTTATAGGGTCTCTTTTCAGTATGGGTGAGCTGATGTCTTTTTAAGTGAGCTGACTGTCTAAATGTCTTCCCACAAACATTACAGCCAAAGGGCTTCTGTCCCGTGTGTATAAGATAATGTCTTTGAAGTTTGGATGAAGATGGAAAGATTTTTTCACATCTGTCACATTTACACACTTTGCGTCTGTTATGTATATTTTTAGCAGAAGCTGAAAAAGCACAGTGAGGTACTTCTGAATTATCAAAGAAACCATCATCTGATGAACCATAAAAAGCATCTTCTTTATTATCCACTGAATCATCAATGTTTAACATGCTTTCACCAGGAAGCATACCTTCTAAATTAATTCCAAAGTCGTGAGGTTGCAGGTGCTTCTGCCAAGGTAATGGCACAGCTAAGGTTCTTTTCATCCGATTACTAAGTACCTTGTGCATGTCAAGCTTGCTATGGCAATCCTTGAAAGGTTTAGTAGAAGCATGCTGATCAGAACACTGATCTCTAGCTGCAACCAGGTCAGAACTTTTAAAGTGACCCGATTTTATTTTTTTTCTATCAGTCAAAGCAAAGTCTGTTGCCTTTCCTCCAGTACACTTCAGCTTCATCAGGATCTTATTTTTCATACTGACTGCGTGGCTGCATGCTGTTGTACCATTATTTGAACTTTTGCCATCTCTTAAGTAACATTTGTGCAAACTTAGAACCTGCTCTGTTTCAAAACACTGCTCACATGCAGGGCACTGAAATGGTACAACATAAATTGAGTGAACATCAAGTGGGTTTTTCTCCTGTGACTCGTAAGTGTCAGCATTCTCAAGACTATCCCTCTTTCCTTCGAGCAGGTTGTGAGGTCTGGCATATTTAAGAGTCTTTGCTTTGTATACAATATTGGGGAAAGTCTTATTTCTGGCATGGAGCTGTTTGTGCTTCATGAGTTTGCTCTGTATTTTAAACCCCTTCTGACAAAAACAGCACTGAAAAGGCTTTTCTTCAGTGTGTGTGAGCTGATGGATTTTCAAGTGCGTTGACTGTCTGAAAGATTTGCCACATGAAGAACACTTGAAAGGTTTCTGGCCAGTGTGAATAAGGAAGTGTCTTTCTAGCTTAGATCTTGACGGAAATGTCTTGTTACATGATTCACAAGCATGACTTTTCTTTCTCCTCCTGGCACCACGTAGATGATCTGCCTTCAGACATTGATGCAGTGTCCACCGTTCTTCAGCTGTAAAAGATTTCCAGCACGCAGAACATTGAAATATGCCACAAGTGACCCTGTCTTGCTCAGAATCCACAGAGTTTTCTGCTTGTTTCGTATCATTCTGATAATTTTCGTTATGAAGCTGCTGATGCTTTAAGAAAGTGATTAAGTTTTTGAAGTTTCTATAACAAACAGTACACTTAAAAGGCAGCTTATGGGTTAACTGATGCCTCTCCAGGTGGACTAGCTGCCTAAATGTTTTATGGCATACATGACATTCAAATGGCTTTTGACCAGTATGTATCAGATAATGCCTAGCTAATTTGGATGGAGTTTCAAACTGTTTATAGCAAATGTCACAAATATATGGCTTTCTTTTGGGTATCCTGTCAGCTGTTACTTTTACCATTTTTAAAAAGCAATTACACCTCGCCTACTGTTAAGTTTCTTCAGATAGGTATTTCAAGTGAAATCAATTGCATGCTAAGATGGAAGGATGTAGAAGAAGCAGATTTTCTTAGATGTTCTTAAATCCCACAGGTCCCTAAAATAAGAGAGAGAGTATTATTTTAGCCTACATTAATATGTAATTGTCTAAGTTTGCCTCGTTTTCTACATAAAAGACCAAAAGCATCTAGATTAGAATACTCCTGATTTAACTTAGCTTAAAAGGCTTTTCTTCTAACAGAGTAATCACTTGTTATGTTACATAATATGGAAAAAATAAACTTGTTTCTTCCGGAAAGTAGTCTAAGTCATCTGTGCTGTGAACACAGCTATACTTCCACATAATATTCAGTTCAGCTACCTTATGATGTTTTAGGTTATTTACAAATAAAGCATGTTCTTAACAAAATATACAAGAACTTACTGAAATAAATTTCTCCCCTACAGCAGTAACTAACTCCCATATATATTTATGAAGATGAGAGAAAGAGAAAACTAGGGATTCTTGGGCATCGAAAATAAGAAATTAATGCAGTGTTAGTGAGGAGTAAAAATACTTAGTTTCAATGTATTGTTAGTTACTCTTCACATTTCTACATGTTATGAACTGTATCCAGTAATAATTTTTTTTTTGCTGACTGGTTCTGGTGTTTGCCAGTTTGAGATAAAGCAACAACACGCTAACCATAAACTGCAACCAGAATAAGGATAACCCCCAAAACAAGGACGAACACAGGTTTATACTCACTGTTTCACAATACAGCTAGACTATCAGTGATACCTAACCATGCATATACTCTGAAATCATCATAAATATGAAGGTCGTTACCGTAATTCATCATAATGAATGTTTTAGTCTAAACCAAACCCATTAAATAGGTTTAATTTTCCTTGGTTTATCAACAGACTGAACACACTTGGGCAAGCTACTGTGTCTCAGCTAAGGCATAATGACTTACAAACAAGAAACAGAAACTTTATAAGTACCTGAGTGCATGAAAAGTTATTAAGATATTCATAGGAACAGCTAAAAATCACTCCAAGTAACCATTTCACCCAAGCCGTCCACTGCGAGGCCTACTCACGTCTAGACAGCCTCCAAAGTGGTCTTAACTTCCTCTGAAAGAGGTTCCTTAACCTCAGCAGAGCTCCTACTCCAACATCGCACCCTCCCACAAAGCTTTTCCTGGCACTCAGCTATGCCTTTCTTTACTACAAAGTTATTTCCATTCTCCTGTGAACTTGGAAAATAACTGCTCTTTGTCACAACTTTATGTATTCTAACTCTCCCCCTTTTTTTTTTTTTTTGGTAAACTGGGAAAATTCTGGGGTTTTTTTAAGTATTGCTTTTAGTTCCACTAAAAAAACCCACAAACACAACAACTTGCAGCATCTAGGGCAGATTAAGTCTTCCAGTCCACAAGAGCAGTACAAACAGCAGAATAAAAATACCTCTATGCTATACCTGTATCTCCTTATAAAAAAAAAAAAAGGGATGGAGGGAGCAAACTTTAAAGCAACCACATAATAATTAGGACTTGTAGTAACTTTGAGATACACAAGACATTTCTAATAACTATAATTGCTGATATTTTGATACTATAACTCACAAGTTTTATATCCTTTCTACATAACAGCAGAATAATAATAATAAAAAATCGTTTATTGTCTCCAAAACCCCTGCCTCTTCACAAAGAGTTAATGTCCCTAGTTTTTAAGAATTCAGAAATACTTGAAAATTCCATTCAAAGTCACTGCCAAGAAAAAAAGCCTACTGCAATTTAAAGCAAGCTACAATGAGACTCAAAAGACTGAAAATACCTGGTAAATCAAGGTTTTTCTTACGCTTAATGGAAAGAAACCTGGCCATCTGGTAGGATCATTCTACCTCTAACAGATATGTTGCTGTATGATTGTGGGCTTTATTAAATAACATTTGGATCTATGCCTTATATATGCATGTACAACTGCAGTTGTCACTACATTGGAGTTACCTAATGACACTAATGAAATAGTTCAGGATAGGATTTATCAATGCTATAAAGCAATTGAGAAAGTCAACTTTTCCTCTCCTGTTTCTTTTCCTGTATAATTTTAACAGCTACTCAGTTTCAGCCGCCTTTTGAAGATGCAAGAAAACACAACACTCTTAGGACACCTCCTTTTCCTCCCAGTTGTCACACCATGTAAAAGCTGGGAGTTCAGAGAGTGTAAGTGTGTGACACCAAATGCCTTCTAGTTTGTGCTACTGTGAAGCTCGAGACAGGTAGGCTGAGAAAAGGAGAAAAGCTGCTCTGCTACGCTGAAAGTTTCTGTACAGCTCAAGGCAGCCTCCGTTAGCAAGGAAGGAAAACCTCCTGAGAAAGAACTGTAAAGACTGATGAATTTTAGTTAACATACTGTCATACAGCTCTAATTTACGCATCAGGAAAATGCTCAAACAGTATATTGACACGCAAAGAAAAAACAGTCCGAAGTAAGAGACAGCTGTGGCATATTACACAAGGGATTTTGTATTTAGCTTATAAATTTTTTAAAGATTTTATCTGGTGAATGAGGAAAATGCTCTGTAGTACAAGGTGTCAAAAGCAGACCAGAGCTTCTTGCTGGGGTCGTCTTGCCCTGTGAAACACTAAAGGCTCAGATGAGGTAAATTTAGGGGATGCAGTGGAATGAGAAAGAAGCTAAGACAGGCATTATTGTGTGGCCCAAATACATTTTCAAATCCTATTTACTAAGGACGGACTTCTCCACATCTATTCAGGGTGCTCTGTGCCTTGCACATCTAAGGAGTAAACATGCTGCTGCTAAAGATCAAAGAGCAAAAAACAAACTTGCAATATTGTCTCCTGCCAGCCTTGGAAGTACACAGGCTTGTCCTAATTAAGAGTCAGAAAATGTACTTTCCTGTGTGATAAAGATTTAGTTTAGGTCCAATTCAATATTAAGTTGACATTGCTTTTCATCTTGGCTGCAAGGACACGCAGAAAAATATAATCAATAAGATCATTAAAGGTCTACAGAGGACCCTCCTAAATCTAGCATTATTTAATGATTAAGTAAAGATTTTGTTTATTAATATTACAAAGGCAGCAAGCTGCAACAAAATGAGAACATGATAGAAGAAAATTCTGAATTCAAACCCAGTCTTTACTAATCAGAGAAGGTTTTTTTTAAAAAAAAGGAAGAAAAAAAAAGATGGGAAGGGCACTTTAATCAGAAGAAACGCAAGATCTTCAATTTAGGCAAGAACAATCGAATGGAAGGGGAACAACTTACTACGTTATAGTCATGCAGAAAAGACCTGGAGCCTAAGCTAAAACAGAAGCTGAATATGCCAATGGCATGCCATCCATACCAAGATGTGTAAACAGAAGTAAAGCTTTGGTAGCATGTAACTATTCCACACTAGTCACTCCTGTTTAAAATTCAACTAGGGTGCTCTATCCAGTTTTGAATACTGCCCTTCAAATTAGTCAAGTATATGAATTGGAATGAATTCAGAGAAGAGGATCAAGATCGATCAGAGCTTAAATGCATAATATACAGGAAAAGATTAAATTAACTGGGCTGTTTAACTTAAAGAAGAAACCTGATTATAAAGAACACAAAAAACCCAAAAACAAAACCAGAAGAGCCAGCTTTAAAGAAAAAGACTTAAGCCATTCCCCAAGCCATTTACAGTTGTGACTAGAAATGGTTTCAAATTATAGCAGAGAGGATTCAAGTACGTTATTGTCTTTACAGTCACAGTTTTTTCTTAATGAGCTTATAAGTATATTATGCGTGGAGATCGCTCTGCCCCCAGCACCAGAGGTCTCAAAAAAAAGAAAACCCCAAAAAACCAAAGTTGCACAAACATCTCTCCAATTCCCACACCCATATAGTTGGCCCTATAAAAGATAAATATTTTGGCTTGTTTTCCTATGACTCAAATACAATTCAAAACAAGCCACTTAAGAATTGAAAATTCAATATATTTCCAAGTTTGCCACTGAAGGACTCCTACATTATTATTAGTATACCCTCAGGTCCTTGGAATAAGCTTATGCTTATAGCTTTCTAGACACAATTATAAGAAAATTGATTATAATAATAAAGGTGTGTACCGTGTCTCTTGTAATGTTAACCACAAAACAGACAAGTGAAAATCTAGCTGCTGATGTATGAAACACATAGCATGCAACAGAGATAGGAACCTAAGCTCTGAGGCAAACACACTGCGCGCTGGATTTCCTCACCAGCTTTCCCTAGGGAAGCATTCAGATCGCTGCGGTGGGGGCACAAATACCCAGAAATGTAACCTTCACCTGCAAGTTGTACAGAAATCCACATCACACATTACGGCTCCTCAAAGCTAGCAGCTCTCATTCCCCCCTATTTTCAATGTATTTTTCAAAACACTTTCTGAAGCAAGAAAAGAGACGTATCACGCTGAAGCAGGACTGGTTTAAGACCAAACCTAAGCTCTGCTGAAGGGGCCCAAGCCCCCCGGGACCGACACCACCACCACCACCGCGCCTCCCAGCAGGGCACACTTCAATCCAGTTACAAACTTGAACGCCGTTAGTGAGCCGGCCCTTCACCGGAGCAGACCGCGCACACCCCACGGCGGGCGGGTTTCCCGCAGCGGAACGCGGGCTCCCTGCTGGGGCCACGCCGGCCCGGCCCGCCCGTCCGCGCCGCGACTCCCCCAGCGCGCCCTGCCGCCCCCGCCCGCCGCCCGACACGGCACGGCACGGCACGGCACCCGCGGGCTCTGCCCCGGCGCGCCGCACTAGCGGCCGGCAGGGCCGCCCCGCGGAGCCCTCAGCGGCGCTGACGCCGGCCGAGGGAAAGGGCGGCAAGCAGGGACCGGCGGCGAAGAGAACGACCTGAAGAACCTGCCACCGCACCTCCACCTTCCTCATCCCTCCCGGGGTTGCTGCCGCCTAAACGCTTCCCCCCGGATGGCACCGAGATGCCGGGACGCCGGGAAACCCGGGCTGGAGCTTTCCGTTCCCCCGCGCCATCCGGCCCCGCCTTCCGCCGGCCAGGGCGGGCGGGCGCCCCACGCCTGTAGTCCTGGCCGGAGGGGAGATGTCCCTTGGCACTGGTGGTGAATTATTAGGCGCTGGTGGCACGTTATTCCCTACCAATAAGACACATTTCCTACTTCATCCTAAAAGCAAATAACTGATTCCCAGTGGCTGCATCTAAAGCATGCTGGGGGGTCACCCTGCGACACAATACATGTGCCACAAGGCCCAGTCCAGCGACCTAAAAGGCTGGGAAGCGGTGCCAGGGAGGGAGGAGGACAGGGGCATTTCCCTGGAAAGTCTACAAAGACCTTCAATAACACGCACATGAAAGTAACAGTTTCACAGAGTTTTGCCACCTCTGCAGGAAAGCAGGATCAAAATTGTGCAGAGCTCATGGGCTGGAGGCAGCTGGAGCCCCCTTGGTGAGCTCGGCTTGGCTGAGGTTACCTTAGAGGCCCAGCAGGCAAAGGGCTGAAAACACCCCTGAAAAGACAGAAAACCGTTTACAGTTGAGTCCTGCATTCAGTTCTGGAGTCCCTGGCACAAGAAAGATACGGCCCTGTTAGAGCGGGTCCAGAGGAGGCCATGAAGATGGTCAAGGGGCTGGAGCACCTCTCCTGTGAGGAAAGGCTGAGCGAGTTGGGTTTGTTCAGCCTGGAGAAGAGAAGTCTTTGGGGAGACCACATTGTGGCCTTTCAGTGCTTAAAGGGGGGCTTATGACTTCTTGCCAAGGCCCATATAATGACAGGACAAAGGGCAACAGTTTTAAACTGAAAGAGGATAGATTTAGATCAGATACAAGGAAGAAATATTTTACTACGAGGGTGGTGAGGCACTGGCACAGGTTGCCCAGAGAAGCTGTGGATGCCCCATCCCTGCAAGTGCTCAAGGCTGGGCTGGATGGGGCTGTGAGGAACCTGGTCTAGCAGAAGACATCCCTGCCCACAGCAGGGTGGTGGACTAAATGGTCTTTAAAGGTCTTTTAACCCAAACCACTCTATGATTCTGTGATTCTGCCTCATAAAAGAACACGCATATGGCTGAGCAAAGGGTAAGAGATCCACCATAAAAGTCAGTTAATAGAACACAAGAACATGGATGAGGCTGGTTAGGTTGTAGTCCTACTGGGACAGTCACCTGAGTTTTGACTCAGCCCAGTAAGTACTTCATTAGTCAAATCTTAAACTCTATATCAAAATTTCCCCATAAAAAATCCTGTAGCTTTTTGCTTTTTTTAAAAAAAATGTTTTCTTTTAAGAAATCTGCCCTAGCCCAGGAATTACAGAAAGCCAGTAGAAGGTGTTTTTTATCTTTCCTCTTAAAAAAAGCAACAAAACCAAAAAAGACAACAACACAACAAAACCTACAAAATTGCACCTTCTTAAAAATCACATAATTTATTAGACCGCCTTTGTGAGTGAATTTGCAAGACTGAAGACAAAATAAGTCATTCTATTAGATAGCACTCTATTAAAGTTTTTTTTTTTTTAATATAGATGCATTTTCCTAAGAGCTTTGCTTATTTTCTTTCTTTTGTTCATGCAGACTGGAATTAAACAAAAGTAAGTATTTTCATGTGCAACATTTATTTCTCAGAGAAAAAATCAGGAGTGCCAGCTCATTCATACTTTTCTTTCAGCTGTTCCTTTTTTTAAGATTACGCCTCTGTGCGATGGGTGAGGTTAGAATCTGACTCCTAGCAGGAGGAATGGAAGAGGGCAGAACAGACAACAAACCAAAGATTTAAATCAGTGGAAGGCTGGACCCCTTGATGTAATAGGGAGATACACCCTAGAAACCATCCTAGGAGGCAGCAGTCTTGGCACAGAACAGCCAGTATGTCTCCACTGCATTTCTCCAACATCCAGGAGAAGAGATGGCCACAGTAATTTATATTGTCTCTCTGCTCTGTGTGTGGAGCCCTACTGGAAATTCAAGAGGCAATCATGTATGCTGAAAAAACTCCCGACAGCATGGCTCTTTCAAAACTGTTTGGATAAGCTTGCTGGAAATCAGGCTATAAGAAAGCTGAGAACAGGTGGCAATGAGGAACTCTGTTAGCTTGCAGGGTGACATTTCAGCTTTCTCTTCCAACAAAGGCATGATCCACATCCTTGCTACTCACAAAGTAGTTCAGAAAAGATCCGGCCACATTTTGTCTTGTGTCGACACTAATGCAGAGAAGTTTTCATCCAGATTGCTGGGATATTTTGCTTGGTTTTGAGCTTTTAAATTACCTTTGGATTGCTAGCAGACTGCTTTAAACAGCCCCAATGAAGCATGTAGGTACACAGCTGTCACTTGCCCGATCCTATGCTCCCCACTCATAGAGTAGAACTCTTCCTACTTGTAATGAAACAGACACAGGCAGAATCAGAGTAGTAATTTACACCTTTCTTTTTTTTCAAGAATGAATTAACCTGAGAATCAGTCCTCTTTCACTGACGCATAGCTTATTTAACACAAGTCATTGCAATGTGATGCCAACTGATTAAACAATAACAAAACATAGAATTTGACAGTCATAATTCTTAGTTTGGCTAGAAGATACGCCCAATCACCTCTCACTCACTGATAATGAATAAAGACAGATATCCTATTGATATATTAAAAAAAATAAATGCTTACTCATTAATTTTGTGTACATTAATGAAAGAGAAGTTGGTAGCATTTACAGGCCTAAGCATAAGATAATTTTGCAGGCCCCGGTATCACTACAGAACTGCCCTTGAGATGTATCTTTTAATATCTAGGAACAACTGTCTGTAGAACAATTGCTGCTTCTTAGTTTAGTACTATTGGAAATCAAATCAGTCTCATCACCAGCGATACTAAATAATATCTGACCTAGTCTGCAACACATAAGCCAAATTTTAACACTGCAGAACAAGATTTATTTGCAGCTAAGCTTAAAAGCTCAAGAAAACAGCTTAAATAGTGTCGATCATTACTTCAATGGCATGCAATCATTTATTAACCTCATTGAAAGACTGCCAAGTCTTACAGTTAAAATGGGGATAGGAGCAGCATATAGCTGAAGGCTTGGAAACACTATGTGACCACAGGCAAGTGGTAGCCTTTTGTTACCAAAGTCGGGAATAAAACTCCTCAACATCACGTGGCATTAAGAAGCAGGCATTATTTATTGCGGCACAGGATGCACAGTGGATCGCTCCACCTGATGTGCATGCTGAACTACTTCGTGAGTCCCATTTTACGTTACATAGCTATAGACATTCATCACATTTCTCTGGGTTATTTACATATGTATGAGCCTTCTCAGGACTTCCATTAATGTCCTTTTATGCCTGGGCAGTTACACCTCCAGGTGATTGACTCGACGATCTGATGGTCCTTATCCCTTCTTCACTACTCTTCACCCCATTGTTTGCCCCACGACTCCCCCAAAGTTCTCGCACAAGCCCCAATACTCAGCACTCCTCCACAAACTGCAGAACCAGCTCGGCCTTTTTCTGCTGCAGATCCTCTCTTATAATTGTCTGTTCTTTGTGTCCTGCGAGTGAGTCCCTTGATTAGAAGTCCTTTCAGTCATCAGTTTTGACGACTTGAGAGGGTTGGTTCTTGAGCATTAATGATTTGAGAGGGTGGGTTAGCTTGACCTAAACTTTGGGCAAACAAAAATTTTGAAATTCCTGTTTAACTAAATCAGAGTTGGGTAACTGGGAAGTTTAGGCAACGCTTCTAGATGTCAGTTTCACAGCTATAAAAAGTGCCTAATATTTGCCACATGAGTCTCATAAAGCTATTCAGAAAATTTATTAATCATTTAATAATTGCAGATCACCTGATTATGTATCTTTTCCTTTTTAAAGGAATATATCCAGTCTTAGCAGTCTGTTCTTCATGAAACGTCTGGTCTGAAGCAAGTGTGCAAGCCACTAGATTCTGCTTGTGCCAAATAAACTAATGGAGCAGACCCACAGCTGGTGTAGATTGTTGTAACTCTTGATTTTAAAGAAGCCGTACCAATGTATACCAGCTGAGGATCTCCTTGTATAGGCCTGGGAGTTAACAGAGAGTGTAATGCAGAAATACTAAATTCAGTCTTGGTGCAATTATAACAAAACAGGTGAATTCATTCAGCAGGTTTTTGTAGAAAGTGCTGCCAACACATGGAATCAATGATTGGCTTTTATGGTGCTAACGAATAAAATATGCACCGTTTGTAGGAAATAATACTGCAACATTGTAGCAACAATGCAAGCCTTCCTAGGATTTGTAAAGCAGATTTCTTTTAAATCTAAACTGATTTCAGTCATTCACTTATACCTTCTTCCCACATGTTTGTTTTGGCTATGTCTTTTTGTAACCTGACTGATTATTTTCACCATCCTGTCCCATTTTGTGAAGTCATTGGAGTTTACTCACTGCCCTTTACCTCCTTATCTGGGTGTCCTGCTAAACTGTAGGTAGATATGTCCTAGGATCTTGATAATCTACTAATCTAGGTGCTATGAATACAGGCCATTCTTGTAACTGTTCTCCAGTTGTTTTTTCTTTATGATGCTTCCACACCTAGATACTGCTATTCATTCTCCATGCACATTAATCTTAAAATTTCTGTAACAATTCTCTACATTCTGAGAATGTGCAGAATGTGTGTGTTTTGGTATACCCTTATTTTGTGAAAGAAAACTTTATTTCCCCCTTGCTGCAACAACATAAGCTATGTACTTTTTTACCCTACTATTCTAAATGTGTATTACTTCTGTTTGGAATAGGTATTAGCATCTCAGTTTTAATGTCAACAAAAAATGGGTGACTAATCTTTTTGTGGGTGTATGCTATAGTACATTGATATGGAAAACCACACCTCATTAAAAAAAAAAATTATTTCTCTTTGATTTTTAGGAATTATAAGAAAGTTGGTGATTCAAATACATGAGTTGCATTCAAATACATGAGTTTGTGGTTAACTGCAACATGTTGTTATTAATGTGTCTGCTTCTGTAAGGTGTTCCCTACTTTAAACATGTTCTGTATTTGTAATGTGTTGCAGTGATTTCCCTGGTGTTATTTATATTGAATTCTAGGCTAAATAGGCACATAACACAGTATATAACTTGCTAATGTGTCAATTAATGCCACCTCAGGGCAGAAGTAAATTGCAAAGACTTTTAAAACTGTAAATACGCATTTCATGCTAGTCCTAGGTTTCTGCCTTTTTCTCTTGTCCTATTTTCTGCCTTTTTTTTTTCCCCTAAAAGTCCATCTTAAAGCCCTCTGGTGCATAACAGTGAATAGCCTTGAGGGGAGTTAGTTGTTTAATGAATCTCAGAAATATGTATTCTACATGTGCAAGCATCATACTTGATTTGTTTAAGCACTGTGTATTGCATAAATTCACTCTATATGCTCAAAACAAAAAGCAACTTCTAATGACATTTTCAAGAAAGGTAAACTGGACTTATAAAAAAGAGCATCATATAAAAAATGAGAAATTTTTAAAGAATATGACCTTTTATAGGCAACACATTTAATTCTGTGAAATGTAAGAAAAGATATATCTCAGTACCTGTAAGATGTGGTTGTGCCTGACTACAATCTCTTCCGTTAATTCTGTGGCTTTGAATAGCAATATATTTTGCTGTGTCTAGCAGAATATTTCAGGATAACTTTAATATCTGGTATAGTGTATTTAAAACCGATACACAAAACAGTTTATTTAATGTTCATTTGCTGAGTAAAAACCCCACAAATTGCTGGCTCACAGTCCTTAATCTCTAGAATCCCTTAAGAAACCTGCTTTGAAATTAGTTGCAGGGTCTATCAATTATATCTGTTCAAATGGGCAAATTTAATTACTACAGAAGAGCAATTGATTTTTAAATTACCACTGATTGCACAGTGGGTATCTCAGTGGGAAGACAGGTACATGCAGACTCTCAAATGGAATCAATGTATTAATTAATGTACAGATTGACATACTCCATAGAAAGTTCCCCTTCACCTGCTTCCTGAAGATTCATTTGTTTCAATTTAGAAGGAAGTTCTGATGATCTAGAATTGAAAAATTCAAATGCAACATAAAATTGCCCATGCTGTGTATAATATGTGTTTGTTTCTGACTTTTCGCATTCGGTGCCATTTGCTAGCCTAGGTGGCCTTTCAGTGATAAAGCATTCCTTACAACACTGAAACATTAAACTGTGCAATATCATGTATGCAGGAGTGGGGCTGAAAATGACTTTATGTAAAATAGAAATTAATTCCTATCATGGAACCAGTAAAATGAACATAAAAACACAGCTGGAGAAAACAAACATGTCCTCAGTACTGTGTCCACTGCTGGGCTCCCCAGTACAGAAGAGAGATGGGCATACTGGAATGAATCCAGTGAAGAGCCACTAAGATGATTAAGAAGCATCTGTTATATGACGAGAGGCTGAGAGAGCTGGGACTGTTTAGCCTGGAGAAGACTTAGCGGTGATCTTATCAATGTGTATAAATACGTAATGGGAAGGATTAAAGCAGTTGGAGCCAGGTCCCTCTGGGTGGTGGCCACTGAAAGGACAAGAGGCACAGACTGAAATACAGAAGTGTCACCTACCATGAGAAAAATTTTTTTGCTTTGACAGTGGTAAAACACTGGAAGAGATTGCCCAGAGAGGTTGTGGAGTCTCTATCCTTGGAGATACTCGGGACCTGGCTGGACCTGTCTGTGAGCCAGCTGCCTGTTCTAGCTGACTGCTTTGGGCAGAGGCTTGGACCAGGTGATCTCCAGAGGTGCCTTCCAGCCTCAGCTGTTCTGTGATTCTATGGGTGTTGCTATCAGGTTTAAGGTTTATGTAAGGGACTTGTAATATTTCATTTTTCAATTTGCTTTCTAGTCATGAAGTGTGTAGGTTCTTATCTTCAGAAGTAGTTAGTTTCTGAGGCCTGTGTAGTTAAGAAGGCATAACCATCTACCTGCTTAGTAATAGTGCACTTTTAGAGTAAGACACTGAGTCCAGCTATAACTTCTTAAGCCCATGGTTTCACTGAGAATCTTGATCTAAGTCTACAAAGGACTTGAATTTTCCTGCATTGACAGCAAGTAACTTTTATATTTTTTCAGAGCAGAGATTTTTATTTGTCATTTAATTTTTTGGAATGGCTTTCTTAAAGGTTTGAAGAGCATTGGAAGTAGTACAAGGGAGAAGAAAAGAATCACAGTTGGGGTGGATGGAGGCTTGAAAGACCAAAGGAACTAGCAATTAAACATGCTTATAGTTCTGTGGGACCACAGCCTAAGTTAAGGAGAAGTAAGTGAGCTGGGAACACAGTAGTCAAAATTACTGATGGGACAGGCTGGTTTCCATGCCACTCCCTGGGAAACAAGTATCAATAAGAGTATTTGGAGCCAGTTATTCCTGGCTGTCATAGCCAATACTGAATGATTATTGAGTCAATTATAGGTGATTATATTTTAGAATTAATTTACATTTGGTTTTGGCAAGCAGTAAGTGCACTAAAGAATAGTTGGTCATAAAACCCAACCTTCTTTTAAGTGATCACATATAGATTACATTTAGATTAACTGGAGGATTAATAAAAGTTGGTGTTTAGGTTTCTTGATTTCAAAAGAAAGAGTGATCTTCAAGAAGTTAGGAGAATTAATTAAATCAAAGCATGGTCAGCAAAGCAAGCTAAACCTCATAGATGGCAAGTCTAGTGGTGAAATAAGATTTGCCAAGAGCCAAACTTTATTAGTCATAAAAATATATATAGCAAAAGGCTCTTCAGCCATGTAAATTTAAGGGAACAGTACACTGATGATGAAGGACAACAGAGGATAAATTATGCATGTTTCAAAATGTATTTGAGTATTTTGCCTCAGTTTTCAATATTGATCACAATATAGGTGAAAGGGAAGGGAGACTGAAAATATGAAATAGCAGCAAAACTTGTAGGCTTGGTATGGGGCAGTTAGGAAATCTGTATGTTTATATTTCCAGAAATGTAGTAGAAGTAGTACATGAAACACCTGACCACCTGACAACAGAAAATTGGATTAAATGAGACAAGAAATCCTTTCTGTTCTTAAAACTCCAGTTCTCCTGTATTGACTTGCCCCAAACCTCCTGTTCATCAATTCAGTTAGTATTTTCTACACCACAGAAAATCTTGGCAAATCAAATTATCTTGATTTGTAATATAAAAGTTTTCATTTAGATTTGATCTTCTAGTTTAGAAAGTATGGACACATCATTGCGTGCAAATGTAGTGGAACACAGGTGGTATAATTATTTAACCAGGGTAACCAATAATTAAGTGGTTTAAATTTGAAAATCAGGAGTTTAGTGACAGTCTAGACTCATTCTTGCAAGCCTTTCCACAACCAGATGCCTGCACATGTAGAGTCCTCTAAAACTCAGCTGAGCTCTCTGCAGATACAAGAATCTTCATCTTAAAGCTACTCAAAATCTGGAACTGAGTCTCACATAGAGTTACAAGTAGCCTGAGTATTTCTGATAACTCAAGTAATATGTTGAAATTGAATAGATGTGCTTAATGCCAGCTAAAGACATACTGCAGGGAACATAAAATTATTAACTCGGGGAAAAAATACACTTTTGGCTTCTAAGGATAGATTTTTACTTGCATAAGATCTGTAGGGATGGATATTAATGTAAAAGGTATTTTCCATCTCACAGTGCTTCACCTTGCTGACTTCAGCTCTAAATTACCTTCTTCTTAACATGAGTAACAAAAATAGTTAAGAAAATAGAAAATCTGTAAATTTTACACAGCCTTCAAGTCCTCCAGTTACGATGATATCTTATGGGTACTCATGCCAGCCTACACATTTACTTGTGCATCCTTGACTACCCAGAATTGTCATGAGAGTGTAACACCTTTCCACTCAAATGCTAGCCCACAGCTGTCTACTGCCCTTTGCATTTGAGAGCTAGAAAATTCTGATTTTTCAGGCTCACATCCCTCCCTTCCACAAACTGCCTACCTTTTAGCATATGTTATTGAAGTTGTCAGCTTTCTATTTGTAGTTTAAGTATTCTTGAAGTCCTTTAAGCAAAGGAATATAGCTAATCCTAAGAGAAGTCCTTTAAGCAAAGGAATATAGCTAATCCTAAGAGCTCCATATGATCCTCATACAATATGGAAGTAGTCATGTTCCATTTTTGGCAATCTGAATTTCATCTGTTCACAAACCCTGTCTATCCTTGCCCGAGTGGGGATGTTGAGGCTTTTCTAGGACAAAGTCATCTGACATCACTGCACAGATTGATTGCATAAGCAAGCCGCCAGGTTTAGGCACGAAGTTCCAGCACCCATCTTCACATGAAGTACATCCTTGAGCTAGCCAGAAGAAGTTTTCTTACTAGTAGTACCGAGTAGGTTGCCAAGTGCTACTACTGAAAACTTTCTAGTAGTTGAACAGTACGGATAAATAACATGTTTGGCTTCAAAACTGACATTGAGATTGCCTCTGCCCATAGAGGAAGAATCTGTGTCATAGAGGTGTTTTGAAAACCGTGATGCATTCCTTAGTTTGCAATTTTTTCTGCTTTATCTCTTACTCAGAAAGCAAATAATGTTATGAACAACTTCCTGGGCTCTGTGGTCTAAGTTTAGTAACTTTCCATTCAAACTCTTTTTTGAGAAAGTCAAAAGCTGAAGGTGCTTCACTCTGACGAGTCTTTCTTCAGTCTGCTGAAAGCATGACAGGATTTTGCCATCCTATGATAAATTCTAAGTTTACATAAGACATTTGTTATAAACCCATCCTCTTTTCTATAGCAACAACTTAATAAATTCAAAGAGATAATAAGACTTCATAACCTGTACAAGTTCCACCAATGAACAGATGAATAAGAAGACAATCTGTAGCACCTGAAAGTCACCTGGCAGAGACCAATACAATATATATACAATATATATAAAGATTAGAAAACAAAATACCAGTCCAAAGAGGAGGTTTTCTTTTTGTTGTTGAGTACTGATGACGTGTGGAAGGAAGATGGTTCCATGTATCCCTTTACTTGCCTTAGTACATTTTGGGAACCCAATGACCACAAACCAACAGAACCTCATATGTTTTACCCAGGTTTATGAGTCAGAGAAAAGGCACTCACTCAGTAGTCTCAAATGTCTTAATTTCAAGATGAATGAATGATTAACTGGGAGTACATTGTCATGGTTACCTGCTAATCAGCAATATCTCAGAGCTGGCCAATTCATAATGGCTTTATTGCTCTTCACCACAGTCCTGCACCGTTCTCTGTTTTTGTCTGAGTGGACTATAGGATTCTTCTCAGTCCCACTCAGCGTTTGCCGACCCACACCATCATTCGTATCTTCAGAATTTTTGTTTTAATGTCACAGCACAACTTCAGATATTTGTTCGGGAACCTATCTATATTAGTCACTCCAAAGAACAATAGGTCTTCAATGTCTTCTCCATGCCACTTACCAGTACCTTGAAAATGACACAGTTTAGGGAAAAGGAGGAAAAAAAAAAAAAAAAAAGAGGACTAATGATGGAGTGAAGTTATAGGAACTATTTAGTTCACTCCTGGTTTGAAATTGTGTGGATTTCTGATAGAGATCCAATGATGCACGATGTGATAAATCCTGCAACATATGCAGTACATAGCTGAGCAGTATAATGTATGACCATGGTGTGCAGAACCTTTTTGAATATACTGAAGTGCAGTGTACTCACAACAGTGCAAGGGAAAGATGTTTAGATGTGTATGTATGGGCACAGCGGGCTGGGAGCTGGTGTTGCAAATCATCTAACCCTTAGAAAAATATAGGCAGCTTTCAAATGTGGATGTAACCCTAGGAAGGCCTGAAACTAAAACCGTAGGATATTATTTTGATGCATGCAAGTGAAGCAGAGGACACATTTCTAAGCTGTCCCACAGAATGAAATGTTCTCTTTAGTCTATGTTGCAGCTTCTCATTAGGTTCACCTCCAGAGCTGAGGGAGGAATGTGCAAACAAAATGCATGCTGCAATACAACTTGCTGGACCACTTTAGCATCATAGTCAGCAGCATTTATAAAAAAATACAACACTGAAAACTGTGTGATGTGTTTTACAATTTACCAAATACATATGACAAACAACATCAGTTAATCGTGATTCATTTTGCTTGCATGTTGTTGTCATCTACTTTCCTGTCATATAGCCGGCTTGTGACAATATACTTAATGGATGCGATACAATTGTTTTAAAATTTGATTATACCCTTTACACTTGAAGTGCTAAGGTTGTGTTAGCACTTCCATTATAAGCTCCTGTTTGCCAAGGTTTATGTCACAATCATAAAAACGTGCTTCTGACCTAGTCTGGCTACCTAGGATTGCTGTCTAGGGAATAATGAAATTATGCATAATTAAAAACATAGTTTTATGTGCATTTCCATACATTGGAACATAGCTAATAAGATTTTAGTACATAGATCAAAGGCTGCCTAATGCTCCTTTCTTTACAACCACCTATCTTTTTTTTTTTTTCTTCTGCATCTCCTCCTATACTCAGCTGATAGAACTTTTCAGGTATTGTTATCTCCAAGATGATTCCAGTTAATTACTGAAAAGAAAAATTAAATGAAAAGAAACTTCATATGTTGCTAAATATTCCCAGATGTGAAATCACAGATTCCTTTAAAAAAGGGAGAGGTTAAGCACTGCATTAATTTGCATGCTAAGGATTATGAAATTATAATGATACTATCAGGAATCTTTTTGTATAAATTTAATTAGTAATATAGGGCATTTATTCTTCATTTCCTTACATATTATAAAGTCACCAAATTAGTGTAAAGCTCACATAAGTGGAATTGGTCAAGAACTGCTTGGTGAAACCACCTTTTTATCAGAAATGCTCATTCACTAAAACTGTTTTTTTTGAGCCATCTATCACTTTTAACACAACCTTCTTCAGTGATGTCATGTCAAGCACGTGTTCTTCTGATTGAAACTGGAAAGTGAGACTGCCCCTCTTCCTGAACAAACAAATAGCTGAGGCATTCCTAGGGGATGTGGAAAATCCCAGTTCAGATTTCTGCTCTGAATTTGGCGATGAGAATTTAAATGCATGTGTATGTATGTGATGTGTGCCTGAGGCATAAGGCTGCTGAGTGTTGCTATTTTACTAGTAAAAAAATCAGCTCAGAGTTAACCTACTTTACTGTAGAATCAGACATTTCCTGAAATCTGCTCAGTTCTAGATGTATGTCGCAGCTGTTGTCAGTATAAATTAAAGCACTGTAGTCCCATAAAATATTGTGCCATGTTTACGCAGGTACAAATGATCACACATAATATGAAGTAGAAAGGCTGCCTCTGAAGTGGTCAAACTCGCTTCAGGTGTGCACTACATATAGTCAGATCTAAAAAAAGAGAGGTGACAATGTCATTGAGATGATATATTAAAATTTTAAAAATAAAATTTAGATGCCAGTGTATGCAAATGGTTCAAAGTATGCATCAACAATCTTGTATTGTCTGAATGTGTGCTTAGTGCATATACTGGAATCAGAAATTAGTTGTCAGGGAATTCATTGACAATACTGGCTTGAAAATTTCACATCTAAAATATACTAAAGCTCTTTCCCATTTCAAAATATAAAGCATATAAGCCAAGGTTTGTCAGTGGGCCATGTCTTGTGCTGTGCCCAGGCATACTGTGGTTTTGTTTATGTTTGTGAAGTAGATGATGAATGTGGTTTTAGTCTTAGTGATGAAACTGCTGCCTTATGGTTAATGAAGAAGATTCAAGTAAAGTGTCTGGAATTTCTGCCTGTAAAGTGAACCTTTATCTGTAGGGACATATCAGAGTGAAGGTGGGCATTTCAGGATACTGTGGTTTCTAGGGCAGCTTGTTATGTGGAAACAAAGTGAGATGAGAAAGATCAAAGCAGAAGACCTAATTTTTCTTTATCTTATTCTCTTTATTTTTCCTTTTTGTCCCTGCATTCTAGAGAATGATTTATTTTAAGGGGAAGCCAACCATAAAACTTATTTTTCCAGTTGTTGGGGCTGTATTTCCAGCCTTCTCCATGGGACAAATTAGCCAACTCACCTTCCTCATGGAAAAAACAATACAAAGAAAAGTTAGCTGATTTCAATTCCTCAGTTTTGGTCAGAAATTCAAGTGGGACAAATGTGAGGAAGAACAAACTGTCTGCCTATTTTCATTGCATGTTTGAACTTCAGGACAGATCCTTTAGTAATGAAGAAGTCAAACTTCCCCTGTACCTAAAATACAGTCTTCTGAAGATTATATTTCAGTTGGTTTAAAGCAGCATAAACATATCAAGTCTCTATACAAACTCACTTTCAACATATGGCTAGCAAAGGGTATGATGAAAACAGTGGCCTGAGAATTTTGAAAACCTCTGGCATAAGTACTTCAGTTAAAAATGAAGGTATAGTAAGAAGTATGGGGAACTTAGGAAACCACTTGGGGTTAATGTTCCAATAGAGAACATGAAAGATTAGTCTCAAATTAAAGGCACTTTTCATATCTCTAGTATAATTGAAGCAAGGAAAACAGTTGGTGAACATGTCACTCACTTTTTAGACATGTCACAGCTGTCCACGTGCTTGCCACATCACCCTGTTAAATTTTTAGAGTTTTTAATATGAATATCAATCCTTCTTTTCATAAATGTAACCTATAAATGCCAGGAATCCCTTAGGAGTTTTCTCAGACTTTATTTAATGCCCCACAAGAAAGGATATAAAAGAGACCTTTCTTTTGTAAAGTGATCCTATAATTCTGTTCAATATCCATCATTTTCAAGGCCAAGTAATCATATTTAATGGATCCTAAATTACTTTCTGTCAGGCAAGGATTCCCTTGATAATATTAACCAGTACAAAGGACTGACACTTGGACGACTGAAACTAAGAGGTTTTTTTATTGCAAGCAGCTTACAAGTACTTAGACAAGGGTAGCACTCACTAACCCTGCAGCAGGGAGGGGTCAGTGTTTCCATTTTGACCTGTGCTTTCAATGGGTTTTAGCTTGGCTATAAATACTTGAATTGGTTTCTGCCAAAAAGCAGTGCCTAAGGTGACCTGCAAAGGATTTTTATCGTTTGCTGTGTTTGTCTTTGTTTGTCTTGTCTTTGTTTGTCTTCTAGTTTTTCAATCTCTCTTTTTTTTTTTTTTTTTTTTTGGAGGGCAGGGGTGTGTGTGTGTTAGGCCTGGACTTCTTATGGCATATAAAGATGTTAGGTAGCAGCAAGAGCAGGATGCTCTCTAAAGGAAGGTAAGCCACAAGCCAAGGGTGACCCAAGGCAGGTGCAGGGCTGTGGTTGCACTAACAAAGGTCCAGCCTTGCAGTACATGAAGAAGAAGAGCACAGCAAGTCTGGTGATGGTAATGAAGGTCAGCCAGCAGTCCAAGGGTTGCCAGACAATCTGTAGTGGTGAGACGGGTGCAAGTCCAATCCGGGAAGTCAAGTCAGTGGCTCAGGGTCAGGTCTGGATCAGTGGGATACATGGGCAGGGCCCCTTAACAAGGGCCAAGGGCAAGGGCAGGGGTCTGAAAGCAGCTTCCATGCAAGGAGGGTACAGCCACCCCCCTTCCTGCAGATCTTTCTCACACAGCTCTTTCCTCAACAGTCTGAACCCAGATTATGCAGCTGCACTGTGTCTGTGTTTACTTGAGAACAGAAAGCCACATCCCTCGGAGCAGGGGCATGGGGCAGCACTCAGGGTACTGGTAAATGTCTGCAATTTTTTCCTACCTCTGTTTTTGTTGTTCTTTTCATATTGATTAGCTTTTCCTGCTGAAACATTTAAGAGTCCAGATGAACAGTGTTATGCCTAGTCTTTCATTTTGAGTTAAGGTTTGTGTAGAGGGGAGGTTGCTGTACTGTGCAAATGGTGGCTGGGAGGAAATACATTCTAAGAAGCACCTAGAATTTTATGCAGCTTTCACTAATTCAGAAGTTATGGCATTGATATTTTAACAATGGCACTCTTTTCCCAAGTATTCAGTAGCCATTTAAGCTCAACAAATATTTAATAAAAGCTACTTAAACTCATCAGTCAAACATTATTAAAACACTTTCTGTCTCAATTTTTTTTCTGTAAAGAATGATATTGGAGAGTTTAGGCTATGAAAGCATGGGGCTGTATGGCCTGGACTGGGTTTGGTAATAAGTACATGATTTTCTGTGAGGTTAAATGGAAAATTATTTATTTGCTACTTCTATCGTGTAATTTACTCCAGCAGTAATGAGGGGATCTGCTCTGCATTATGAATTAAGGAACAGTAATGGGATGCACTGAAAACTTAGTGTTGCCAATCTGCTTCTTAATATGATGTACTCTAAGGATCTGGGTAACATTTCTTGGTTTGTTTGCTAAAGTTTTCTTTTCATTATGAACTAGTCATTTAAAGGTTGGTCTTGCTCCCATATGTGATTGTTTACAAAGGTGCAGTAAATGTTATTCAGTCTGATGAGAAATATCCTTCATCTTCCACATATAAATGGTTTCATAATCTAGTACAGAGAAAAATATGAATTCTAGACTTCCTCTGTGTTTCAGTTTGTTTCTGTAAAATGGAGAAAGTCTTTTCTTGAACAAAACACACTTTAAAATAAAATCTGTTATTACTTGTGAAGTGCTGAAACACCATGATACTTAGCATCACATAATGCCTATGAACAAACATTCCTGCTGCCTGGAAAATGTACAGTAGCTTCTGTCCGTTCTTCCAGAGTCACATTCCACAGACGTATCTACAGATGGTGGTACTAAGTCTTAAGTCAAGAAATTTCCAATACTTCTGCATTCAAAGCTTTTTCTGTATCATTTCCATAACAAATTAAACAGCTAATAAAGATCGTTTCCGTCTGCCAAATATCAGTCACATTTCTTCAGAAGTTTCACCTTCCATTTTTCTTTTATAAATTCTGATTAATTTTATTCCTTTTTATTCATAGTCAAGTTCCCACGCTTGTTTCTGATAACTGCTTCACACAGATCCTACAGAATGTACCAGAATTGTACCAATAGTCCTAGGAATCTAAACACAAGATGATCAAGGACTTTGAATGGAAAGTTTTTCCCATTATCCCAAACTACTGTGTTTAGGTGAAAAAAATACTGTTCTTTATGTGAAGTGTGATTTCACAGAGATTTTTGGGTTTTTTTTGAGACTGAAAGAGAGGTTTCCTAATAGTTATCTATAGGTTAGAGTTTTAAACAGGATATGAACATTATGCAGAAATCTATGAGTCTAGGCATAACAAAGAAAATAACCTTTCCAAATGTCACATGAAGCAAATGAAGAAAATTTGGGTATCTGGAACTTTATTAGATTTTTTTCCCCCAATATTCAAGTAGAAACAAGTACTTTTGTGTAGAAGAATGGCTGCAGAAGCATGGCTTTAGAATCTCTGAAGATCTGCACAATCCAGGCTTGGTATTAGAATAGGCCTGTAATCAGAATTGCACTGAAGTTGCTGTGCTGAAGTTAAGAAGAAAGGTAGCCTTAAGCTATTCTTGAATCCTGAGACTGAGTAATTATGTTGTGCCAACAGGCCGTGGCTGTAACAAGCTACAGCTGCTGGGAAAGCAGGTGCAGGGCCAAGAAAGATAGGGACCGGTATGGGAAAATAGGGAGTAACAAACTACAAGGCTGAAGCACAGCAACACAATTAGCTACATGGATAGAATGCTTATTTCAGTCATGATAATTAGGGGTGTGAGAACCGCGTGTGTTTAGAGACTACTAACCAATTATATTTCTGCTTTACAAATAAGCATGTGTATTGGTTCTATATAAGTAGTGTTTGAAACTAATAAAGTTGAGCAAGATGCATAACTCATATTGAGCGTCTTCTTGACTCTGGCGAACCCTTCTTGCAACACTTTTGTTGGCTGGATTTCATGAAAGACTGAAAGCAGCTAACTTCTTTTAAAATTATCTTTATTAGGAGATAGGAGTAGGAGAAGATAGTACAATCAGTTGTGAAAGCAGCTGAAGGACGGAGGCATTATGAATTTGCATGGCCATGGGAGAGAAAAAGGGGAATCAAATGAAGTTGAGCCACACCAATATATCCCACTAACAACCTCAGTTTCCTTACAGTCAAGGCAAACAAGGCAATGGGCAATCATTGACACAAGAGAAACAGGTCAAAAATTTTCTGTGAAATAAATTTTCTGAAAACATGTCCTTTCCTTGAAGATTTACATGAAGTCTTCTGGGGGTGATGATTAGTGTATAGGCCTTGGGTGGGGAAGACTTTCAAATGTCTTTTTTTCTGATTCGGAGTGGCCAGGGAATAGTCGGCGCTGAATGCAAAAGGCAAAACCTGTATATCTGACTTTCATACCTTAGACCAGTACCCTAACCAGCAGGGAATGGGCTTCTTTATGGGCATTTCAGCACCATTAAGGTTTTAAAAAGTCTTTTACTCATTCAAAATGGAAATGAGAACAAATGTAAAAAATTGCTACAGAACAAGGAATTATTGTTATCTATTTAGCCATACCTTCTTCAGCCTCACATTTACTACTTTTGGCACATTAAAGCACAATTCATTTCATACACATTTTCCAGGAGAAAATCAATATGATACTCTAATCTGAGCTATAAGTTGTTGCTATACTGAGCAAAAAAAGTTGGATACACTGAACTGCTCAACCAAATAAATAATTTAGATAAGTGAGTCAATGGCGCTGAAAAGTAAGTCTTCATTAATGGACATCACTGAGAGAGCAAAGAAAGTGAAATGAATCATCAGTACATTGCCTTTAATAATATGATTAAAGAAAGAAGGTACTGAATTATTAAGAACAGTGGGGATGGAAAAGAAAAAGAGCAAAACCCATAAAGGGTACCAGTTTGCACAGTGATAATGAACTGGATACTCTTGCTATTCTGAAGGGGTTTGTTTTTCTTTTAATTTTTTAACTCTGAGAGCTGACAATTCTTTAGGCCTTGATTCTCCACCTAGCAAAATCACAGGCGTCTCCTTCCCCTCACTTTCATATAAGTCAGTGTTTTATGTGATTTACATATAAAAGTGGATTAGTGACTGCATCTGAAGGAGGTCCCTGAAGTAGTATTAAAATCAAGTCCTGTTCCTTCTGCAATTAGTGGCAAAACTCAGATAGACCCTAATGAAGACAGAAACAACCTCCAGAATTTTGAAGCTAGGACAGGAGAGTAACTTAAGTAGATTCTCCTTTTAGAGACAAATGAAGAATGAATACACAAAATTTAATTCCATGAAAGAAGAATATTTTAGGATGATAGTAGTATGCTTTGAATCCACCTTCCAAATAATTACACAAAGCTAGTTCCTTCAGATACCTTGCATTCCTTCAAGAAAAGGCTAGCTTTCCTGCCCTTCTTTATTCAACTGTTCAGCTGTGTATTGTTCTTTATATATGAGCTCTTAACGTACACTTAAATGGGATGTACAGTTCAAAGATTTTTTGCATGCTGGACTGGCTTTTCTCTTACAAATGATCTGAGTCAGGTCTCTGGATATAGAATCCCTAGGTAATTATACATTTGGATTTAGTTTTAGATTTGCAACTCTTCAAAAGAATATTGTAAAAAGCTGAGGTAAGTCCTTGTCCATGACATCTGTGCATAAAGATTTGCTCAGATTCACTTGGTTATCTAAGTACGTGCTTTTTACATGCCATTAAAGCATGATGAAAGGGTATGCTGGGGATTCTATATTTTAATTTGATTTGATCAGTTGTTAACTTTTATTTCTTCTGAATTGAACGTTCTAATAGCAAGGATAACCTCATTTCGTGTATTACAGAGATCTCTGTTATTATTATTACTAAATTCCATTACATAAAAGACATAGATTTATTTTATTTTATTATCATAAATTTACTTTGTTAAATTTACATTTACATGCTAGTCTCTGCTGCCTAACCATGTAGCTGTAATGCTATAACCCTCTTCCAGCTGCTCTATGTTTTGGGTTTGGTTTTTTTAAATTTCATTTTGCTACATCATGTCTAAATTGGATTTTCAGCTCTCCTAGGAAGAACAGAGAGACTTCTGTGTGGTTTTGGTATGATAAAAATAATAGTAACTGAACTCATTCCACTCATAAATACTCCTGTACGGTCCTGCCCTATATTGAAAGCATGCATTGTAAATTGTCTGAAGAAACTGCAGAAGCTGACTGCAGAAGGAAGTGGAGAATATGGTCACCAGCAGATGCGCTCAATGTATGAGCAGCCTAACAGCATCCCTTATCACCTGATAGGTACGTACCTGGGAGAGGAACTGTTTGATCCTTTGAGCAAGTTACCAGAAAAATCTCTCTGTTTTGATCCTTATTTAGAAGTCTGAGGTAAAAGAATGGCATGTCAGTAACTGAATTGCCCTTACAAATTTCACCTAAGCAAGGCACTCCAGCTCTACATTGTTGCTGAAGACTATACATGGATATTGGAATATGCTGCTTAATGCACTGCAGACAGAAGCTTGTGTACTGTAGTAATGGCCGTGGTATTGAAATCTCTATATGGTGCAGTATTCTGCAGTATAAATCATTATACATTCCAGAATGAGCAGCAGTGGAGGATCTGGGTAGGTATCCACTGCTTATTATATCTTCTTGTGTAAGAAACGATGGCCCACCAGATGAAGCTGGTGACAGTGTGGTAAGAATAAACAAAAGGATGTGGTTTGCTTGTTTTCAGAAGTGGCTTAAGCAGAAAGGACAGCAGATGAGAAATACTGTTTCAGTCTAAAATGTGGAGATCCTGTCACTGAGTGGGACCCAGCAGATTTTAGTTCCAGGCTCATCAGGAGCAGGATATATCCCCACAGCAGTTTCTCCTTCTGCTTCCTCTTCATCTTCACTAGTTACATACATGACCATAGGGCTCCAAGTCCCTGATGAGTCACGTTGACCCAATCGAATCATTTAATGCCAACTAAATATGCTTTCTTCAACTGATTCCTTTTTCCTAACGTATGAGAAGTACAAAAAACCCCAAGGTATAACTGAGTGGCAGATGCCCATAGATCCACACAGAAGATAAAGGGCTATTATGTTGTCTGTTTGTCAGAGTTGTTAGAAATCTGCTAAATAAATTCTCCTCCCTCACTGTGGCATTTCTGGCTTGTTTCCATATTGGCAAACTGTCTTCATTGTCTGGCTCAGACAAGCAGCTTTCCCAGTTGTTGATGTTCTAACTGAAATACTTAGCCCATTGCATGGTAAATTTTAAAGAGTGTCCAGACCTTTGATTCCTTTATATCAGATTCACTTTAATATAGTTCACTGGACTTAGTTGCAACCACTAAGAAGGCTTTGGGGATACATGTTTCTAATTTTCCTGTCTTGAGTTTTTTCTGTGTCTCTTCACACCTAATATTTTATGTGGTTGCACCCCTGAAGCTGTTTGCCATGAATTCCAGCATGTTCCTGATCGTAGGAAATGAGGGCATTGGCCTGTAAGGCTTAGGGTTTAAAGCACAGACTGAATGCGTCTTCCTATACCTGGACTTTCACTTTGTGAAACTTCAGTGAAATAATAATAATAATTATAATAATAATAAAAAAGTATTATCTCTGTCTACTTCAAAGACACGCTAAGGGTTTAGTGACAATAGTAGTTGTCAGCCTACTATATTTTCACACCTATTAGAGAAAACAGTATCTTGACAGACAGTGGTATGATTACAATTACCAGCAAACATGAAGGCAAAAAGAACAGCTAATTAAGACTGACATAAAAACCCCAATAACATGCCCTATTCAGAAATGTTTAAAGCAGTTAAATCCACAAGTGCCAAGCGTAGGTTTCATCCAACTCAGATGAGGAAGAATAAAAAGTGGGGAAATGGAGAGCTATGATAAACTGGATCATCAGGTAATCAGTTATTTGTGTTGTGTCATCTCTTTCTCCTTTAAAAGAACTTTTGCCAAAGGGACTTTACAAGCAATGTGTAGTTGGACGTAACATGATCTTCTAATTAAACATATTACAATGAAAGATAATTTAATTTTTGCACCTTGGAAACATTTTACTGCATCTAATAAAAACATGACCTCAGTGGTAATGTTACAGACATTTTCTGTTTTTCCTTTGGAAGGTCCATCAGTTATAGGAATAATTGTTTGTTTAGAAGTGTGGCTCAACTGAAATACATCAAGACTTCTGGTTATGTGTGTAACAGTCACTGAATCAATGTTTTAGGAGAAGTAGTAAAGCCCTTCTTGTGATTTTGAAAATAGATCATGATTTGAACTTGCCCTAATATTTCATTGTGGACTCCAGAGAATGATGATGATGACCAGCAGTTATTCAGGTAGTGGAGGATGCTGCTGACCAGCATCCCAAACTGAAGGTAGTAAAGTCACCAAAAGTTGTTAATATCTTCAGGATATTATTTGAAAAAATCATCTTGGCCTCTGTAGTACAGATGATGTATTTGTCCAAGTTTTGATTCAACTGCAGTTGCCAAAAACCATGTTAGAAAGTCCAGAAAAATGTGTAAGGGCAGCTGTGTGTCTTATCATAAAAGCCTTGCAGCGCTGAATCTCTGACCTTCTTTTGAAATCCTTAGTTAGCATGTGGGCTTGAAGGCCAAGAGAAAGTTATCTGAATCTTTGACTAAACAGAAGACCCGGCTTTTGGAATTAACATCTCTTAGGAGTAATCTCATTTATACACACCAGGCACTACATTATATGAAAGGTAATTCAGCAGGGAGGATGTCAGAGGGGCTACAGCAACCTCAGTTTCTGTTAACTTCTGCAACCTCAGAGCCAGCTCATCAAAATTAAAACTGTCTGGTTGTCAACTTTATCATTTCACTCAAAGGAAAGCTGACAGCTTCTAGATAATCTCCTCTCTAAGTCCTCCTTCAGAGAGCACTCTCCCCCTGGAGCCTGGTGTGTGGTTTTTGGTGATTGCAGGTGAATCAAAACATGGACACACAGTAGTCTCCATTAGCTCTTCTCACCAAGTATTTAACAAAGTTCTGACAGTCTGGGTTTCCCATGGCTGATGCTCAATGATAACGTTTCTTCTGTAATGTCTGATGAAAAAAAATAACCACCTTTGTATAACCTAAGTGGGATTACTTGATCTAGTGGGCTCTCTATAGTAGCGTTTTTTACTTTCAGTCTGTCTACAGTGATAAAAATGAGCCTCTATGGATTCAACTTTTTTCATTTTAATCTGATGCCCATCAAATGGAGGCAAGGCATAACAAATATTCATGACAAAAAGGCAATAATCTGAGACTTTGAATTACTTTAGCAATTCCAAATGCTCTCTGGAAAACAGGGATGCAACTGCAATCATGATTGAGGCCTGATTCATCACATCTGTATTACTGACATTGAAAAATGTTCTAGAAAATAGCTTCCAAGGATATGAGTGTAAATGTGTACCTCTGTGTGTGTGTTAAGGATGGGGAAGTATTAATCTGTTGCAAAAAGCCTCTTATTCCTTTGAGGAGAGCTAAGGTATAGCAAACTACATGCAAATCTAGGCAAAAAAAGTGGAAAGCAGACATTAGACTATTATTGGACAAATTCCTATAATGTTGTTAGTCTTGCAATCCAGGACATAATTTCCACACTGTATTTTCCTAAATCAAGATTTTCAAGATCAGTAGTATTTTGTGATGTAAATAAACTTTTACTAAGGGAGACTAAGGCTATCAACTGCAAGACTGATGACTGGGCCATCTGTGACCCTTCCTGTCTTTCTCATTGCAGACTAGATATTAATGCTGTACTTTAAATATATGAGACTATTTAAATCATATTGAGCCCTCCTTAGGGGAATGTCAAACAAACAGGGAACCTGTTAACATAACATTTATCAGCACGAACACTGACAGAAACAGTCTCAGAGATTTTGAATAAATTACAGAGCTGTTTCCATCTCCGCATTTTTATTTTTTCAGAAGACAACATATATGGACAGATGACTGTCTTAAGTGATTGGTAGTAAAAATTTCATAAATGTCAGATTAAGGACAGAACTTACATGTTCAAGTAAAACTCTACAATGTGATCGATTTGGCACTCATTATTTATAAATATTTGATAGTATTTATATTTAGTCAGAATGTAAGACAATAGTAGCTAAGCTGTGCCTGTTCCAGACAAAGCTGAAAGAGTTTGGAGCTATTCCATCATCCAATATTATAATAATTTCCATCTTTTGAATATGTCTCAAATGGAATAAAACTGTCCAGTCATGCTGTGCAACAATATTTTCTCAAATGTGTATCAACTGTTTTTGGGACCCGTTAATTTATATTCTACATATTAAAGTGCTTTTCCAGAGGGAGAAAGTTGGAAGGAGTTGGAGAGGAAGGAAAAGAATCTCGTCCAATTATTTCACAATTCACTCAAAATCCAGTTAAGTGCTGAGTCTCTGTCAACTTTCCTGACTATATTTCAGCCCTTGTTTCAAAACATGTGCTGTTCCAATGTCTGCAGAAGTCTCTACTGGTTGGTACCTCTTACTCCACCTTTGATCAAGTCACACGTGGTCACTCCAAGCTGTCAGGCAGCCTTCATTTCCTCTAAGAACCCATGCAGGTCAGGCCTGGTGGGGCTGCTGCTGCAAAATCACAAGTTTCGGGTTGGTGGTTTTTTTTGCACAGTATAGTATACTGATGTAAATCCCTCCCCCAACATAACTTTGCTCTTTGTAAGAGAGCCACAGTTATAAGTCTCCATTTCTGCCTCTGGGAATAAAGGTTATACAATTTCTAAAAAAAATACAGTTAAGGCTTGATGTAAGAAAAAACATACATAACCAACCAAAAGTATTTGTTGAACCTCCCTTAAATCTTGCTAGCACGGCAGTCAAAACCCTCCTAATGATTTATGTGTTGCTCAAAACTTGAAGGAAGTCAAAAGTCCTGACGATCCACATGGTGTCCTAGAACTGTGTGAAGCTCTAAGGAAGTAGTAGCTATTTTGTCGTGCCTTCTGAGCCTATTTTCCAACCCTACCTGGAGTTCAGAGCAATATGGAAACACTTCTACTTTCCTGAAGTCAGGTAGCTGTAGATCAAACGTTGTACATACATCAGAGCTTTACAGGGAACTGCTGGTAGGTCACTGATATGCAAAGCTAACCTTTAATTGTCTTCAAATGTTTCAGGATCATTTAAATTGCAATTCTACAGGGAAAGGAAGATGGAAGTGTAAAATAACGAGTCTATGGGCCTGATTCATGAAAAAGTTACAGACCATTTACATAGAAAAGGAATGCATGAAAATCCTTTACAGTGTGCCTATATGATTTATTAAATTCCTTTTCCCTGTGTAATCGGTTAACTGCGCTTGAAAGGTGTGGATTCCAGAGAAGAGAGAAAAAGGCTGAAGAAAATGGAGTAGAGAACTGTAGCTTGCTTAAGATTTTTGCCCAGCAGACAGACAAAAAGCTAACTGTGGTGAACATAGAAAACATTTCTGAGGTTCAGTAGCATTTTTTCAAAGTGCTCATTGACAGTGAGCTCATGAGTACTCAGAGTTCTGCTGCTGGAACAGAAAGTGCTGCTATACTAGAACATGAAAAATAATGCTATGTGAGGGTGTTTTGTTTTGTTGGTGGTGTTTTCACGGTAACCTCAGTGTATTAAAAACCTGGGAGTAGCACAATTGTAATGTTGAACTCCATAGTCAAAGGAAGATCCATCAAAGCTAAACACTCAGTATGACTGAAAATATTTTCTCCTACTTACTGTTCTTTCTTCAGCATCTTTGTTTGCCATAAAGGCACTTACATCAGGCAGTTTCACCAAGGGGCAGAGGTTTCCCCTTTTGCTGCCCTATTAGCAGTGAGGGCTAATAATTGCTTGCTCATTTTGCTCTGCCTCCCCATTTTAACTGGTGCTATGTTATCTATGGCCCCCAAAATGCTTGCTGACTGTGCCTTGCAGGTCAGGGTTCAGGATCAGAGAATTGTCTGAATTGGTCAGGAAGGGACAATTTCATTTTTGATGTGGAGGGAACTTCCTACCAATAGCTTCTAAGTGTAGCTTACAGTAAACAAAAATATATCTTGAGAAGATTGAAGAGTGGAACCAGGAATATGTTCTGAGTATGCTAAGTGGGATCCTGCAGTCAGTTACAGTTCATTAACACTTTAAGTGGGAATTTCCTTACTCACATTACAGACAAAATTGTTTAATACCATGTTAGATAAACTTTCTTTATATTGCAAGGCAGGTTCTGAGCAGATAAGCCATTGAAGAACAGGATTGGAGAGATAGTATCAGCCCTTATCAAAATGTATGTGAGACTAGAACTTCTTTTAACTATCCATGAGTGAAAACTCAGATGGCTAAGGAAAATGTAGACAGATGGCTGGCTAAAGAAAATGTAAGAGAGAAGGGAAAAGGAAAGGGAAAATTAGGAATAAAAAAGAAAAAAAAAAGTATTTGATAAATGGAAAACAAAGAGAAGGGGGTCTGGAAGGTTTCTATATTTGACAAGACAGGAAGTTTTTTGTAGAAAATAGGAAATAACTGGAGGAGAGAGAGAAAATGCAAAAAGCTCCCAGCATCTCTGGTGTCTAAAACTATATGCACTGGCAAGGCAAGATATTCAGCCACTATGGAGAAGAACAGACAACCTGCATCAATTTGTATTACCAAGGGTTTTGCTGGAGTGCAAATGAAGAGGATAAGCTGAATGACCTCTGTGTGGCCTGAAGGGTATATGGGATGTGCAGGACAATCAGATCTGGGTGTGTCCTGGGATATGTTGGATAGCTTGAAAAAATACGTATGAAAAACACAACAGAGTGAACAGAGGTATGTGGGCTGAGCTGGCATGGAGATAGAATGAATTTCTGCACATATCAAACAAATGGTTTGGTTGTATTTATGATTTAGAAAATTAAACAGGAACTTTTTTTACCATTGTTTTGCTTAGCAACAGCAACAAAAATGAGTACTCAGCTGGGACTGTCAATTGCTCAGCTCATTAAAAAATTAAGAGACAACACATCTTAGCAGAGCTCTGAGCCTTCAGAGCTGCCAAAATCAGCTTCCCAATACACAGGGAAGGAGTGCTGAGAGTTTTTCTTCATTTTCTTTTCTCTTTTACCCCTTATTGTCATCAGCCTTGGAAGCAGAATGCTTCCTACGGTTAGTTTTCACCAGCTACTATACTTGTGTCTCAAGTAAAGAGGGCCTGGGGCACAAAGTTCCTAGGCTTCTTCAGCAAATAATACAGATTAATGTCCATCCCAGAAGACCTGTTGTAACAAGTTTCCTTTCATCAGGTCATCATGTAGTCAAAGCAATGCAAAGGTTCCCCTGCCTTCCACAACAACCTGATTTATATAAGAGGAATAACAGGACCAAAATGGAGAAGAAAACTGAAGGGTCTGAAGATATGGTAGCTGGTTTGATTTTCTGGATGCCAGATTACATTGCTTCAAGTAGCAATCTGAGTAATTTCAAGACATTTTGACTGACTTGATGAAATTCTGTTATTGTTGCTATGGTGGGTTGACCCTGGCCACCAGGCAAGCACTCACACAGCTGCTCACTCATTCCCCACCCTGACCCCACACCGTAGTGGGATGGGGAGACAAGAGAAAGAACAAAAGTGAGAAAACTCGTGGGTCAAGGTAAAAACAGTTTAATAGGCGAAGACAAAAGATGTGATGTCAAGTGATGCAAAGGCACTCACTCACCATGTCCCATAAGAAGACTGATGCCCAGCCAATCTCCAGTCAGTGGCTGCCTTGGAAGATAATCTCCCCTTCTTTGCCTTCTACCTCAGTTTTTATTTCTGAGCATGGTGCCTTATGGTATGGACCATCCCTTTGGTCACCACGTCAGCTGTTCCAGCTCTTCCCCTCCCATCTCCTTGCCCACCTCCAGCCTACTCACAGGGGGCACAGAGTGGGAAAGAGAAAACCATGATGCTGTGCAAGTGCTGTTCATCAGTAGCCAAAACACTTGCGTGTCATCAACACTGTTTTAGCTACAAATCCAAAAAAGCAGCACCATGGGGACTGCTATTTAGAAAGTAACTCCCAGTTAATCCCAGCCAGACCCAGTACATTTTCTGTGGTGGACCTATTTACTTATAAATTCTGAATATGACTGGTACCACTGGAAAATATAACAAAATGAAAGAGTGAAGATACTGATTTTAAAATGTTTCTGTTTTCATTTCACAGTGTAGTGCATTCACTCATATATAACTCCCATTGCCTGCCCTCAGTGTATAAGGTGAGGAAGAGCAGTGGCTTTGACAAGGCAAAAAACTAGTTTTCTGCATTTTCCTTATTTCTTTTGTTGCTACCTTATAATTTATCGCCATGGCTGCTTCTCTTCTTTTTCCTGCAACCTCATTTTTCTAATTCTCCCTGGTACATTCCCTTCTTCAAGTTATATAGCTCCACTAGACCAGTAGCTTTCACCACTGCTCTCCTTCAGCTTTGGAGACAGTGCGTCCATGTCATGTGCAGAGGCTGAATACTCCATTGCTTTGGAGAGCCAGGATTTCTCTAAAATAATCTGCTCAGTTCCTAGCCCCAGAAATGCAAGCTTCCAGCATCCTAAACCCAGTATCATAAAATACTTTCCAGTATCCTAAATGCAGTAGAAGGAGTAGCCTCTTAGATAATATTATTGAAGTCTTGGTCTCTTCATTTTCTGTGCTGATGTGAACTGTGCTGCTTACTGGCATTCACTTTGATCTGAGTTGGTCAGAGTGTATAAGCACGCATCTAAATATCTCACTAATATCAGGAAAGCATATGTTAAGTGTCTTGCTGAATTAGGGCTTTGATAGCAGTTTTTATGTACTTCAGGGAATAAATTCTTACTGTCAAATCAGTATTAAAACAGGTTAGCCCAATGTCATTGCAGTAACTCTCAATGAAAAGGAGGATTTCTTAAGGAAATAGGAGTATCATTGACAGTTTGATACAAAATAGCTCAGAAACATGAACAAGTGTGATGTTGGTTTTTTGGTTTTGTTTGTTTGTTTTTTACTGAGGAGTTGTACCTGAAAGAGCAAAGACTGAGAGAAAAAGCACACAGAAAGAAATAATTTGTTTTCTTTTTTCCTTGTATAATTATCCACTGTCCCATTCCTGAAAGGGAACAAAAATATTCAAATGCTAAAAAAGAATAAGCAAGGAAACAGTCTTTCAATAGCATACATGGTTTGAAGTTTCGGGTTTTTCTATGAACAGAGATTTTCTGGTCCTCTGCCATCATTGTCAGTTGTTGATCAATACATGACAAGCTCCTACTAATGTGACCTGCAGTGTCTTAGTCCGTACTCATCTGAGCAAATGGTACGCTTTGTTGGAATGCTCTTCTTCCCACCTGAGTTCCTTTGTTCCACAGCTGTAGTGGAGCATACATCTTTGTCCTTCTTAGAGTGAGGGATTAAACCCAGTTCGTTCCCCCTGTTTAGTCTAGTTGCCACAAACTGTTCCTGTTGATCTTCAAAGGCTTCTGGCAGAGTCGCTGGCAGCTTTTGTGCCCTGTCCTGCACCACTGGCTGCTGCTCCACCTCCCTAGGCATAGAAGTTTGTACCCATCAACAGCAGTGACACTAAGCACCCAAGACTAGATGGACTGATTAAAGCTTACAGCAAGGGCCAGAAATTCAGTAGGTCAATGATTGATGGTTACAGTATTCTAACAGCTAATACCGATTCAAAATCCCTTCTCCAAATTTTGCAGTAAAAGCATTTGATTATGGTTGTCACATATCAGAGTGAGTTGTATGCCAAACGAGAGGAGAGCACTGTCTGTTTCTCTGGGTTGGATTTGTGCGAAGTCCAACCTGGCTTAGATGTTTGATCCAAGGAAAGGATTCATGGCTATGACCTCTGAAAGGCACCTAAGCTGCGAGGAAGGATCAGAGTCCTTCCTTTCTTCAGCTGTTCCCACCAGCTGGCTTGGTATGTACCTACTCAGTATCCTGGGAAATTGACATAGCCGATTTAAGGAATGCATTCTTGGGATCTGTGTCTCACAATGTGTTTTATAAATAAACCAGGAGTGTAAACTAGGTGTTTGGATTCTACTAGATGACAAGGAATCTCTGAATTAGTCACTGTTCTTTTATCTGCTTTCCATCTGTACAGTGCAGCAGCCTTGCTCCTTCAGCTGTCAGTGACGCGCTCTGAGAGAGCGGCTCCTGCCACAGCCATGTTGTAATGCTTGCTCAGAAAGGAGTGGTACAGTAAAGGGACCTACTCA